>NW_022988159.1:1097694-1130194 GCF_902827165.1 Trematomus bernacchii
AGCAAAGTGTGGTGCAGAAATCCAGCAGTGAACACACAGCAGGACGAATGTCTGCACGACATGTCCTGAGTGTAAGAGCAGCACTGAGTGAGAGTCTGTGCACAGCTCTCATCTAAATATAGACAAACTAGCGAGTGTGTCATTTCATTTCACACCGGACTAAATAATATCCTACCCATGTGGCATGTCTACGCCTGCGTTTCCTCCCAACACAAGCTGAACCATGAGTCACAAACTGGCAATGGCTGGGGGACATAACGTTATAAAAAACAAACTAAATTAAAGCTGTAAATCTGCAGACTTGTTGATGCCGTCTTTCTGGAAGTTATTGAGGAAGGTACAAGCTGTGGTTATTCTAAAGAAATATATGACTTCATGTTAAAGTTAAAGACACTCTGTGGAGTTTTGGACAATGCATGAGTTAAACAGTGATGTAAACAATACAACATATTGAAAGTATAGACTGTGGAAAAGGTTCATAAGGAAGGAAATGCAAGAGAACAAGAAAAACTACTTATTAAAAAAAACTTGAAACTCCAACGACTGATAATCACTTGCACAAGTTAAATCCAAAGTTTTATAAAGAGTACGGTTTGAGTGAAAGTGAGCATACCTCTGAATAAATTAGACTTGGCTTTTACTGCACGAGTTGCAAAAGAGTTTTTAAATCCATGCTGTGAATGGATCTGGCCCTTCCTACATCCAGGACATGGTTAAACCATACACCCCAGCACGTGCACTCCGCTCTGCATCAGCCAAACGGCTCGCTGCACCCGCACTGCGAGGGGGACCCAGGTTCCCATCAGCAAAAACACGTGGGTTTGCTATCCTGGCTCCACAATGGTGGAATGAGCTCCCCATTGACATCAGGACAGCAGAAAGCTTACACATCTTCCGGAGCAGACTGAAAACTCATCTCTTTCGACTCCACTTCGAGCGATAGAATTACTAACAAAGCACTTATATACTAAAAAAGGACTGGCTTATCTAAAGCCTGTTGAGTAGCACTTGAAATGTTTTGTCTCTATGAAACCTGATGTACTTATATGATTCTGTTTTCTTCTAGTTTGTATCTTCCTGGTCGAATGCACTTATTGTAAGTCGCTTTGGATAAAAGCGTCAGCTAAATGTAATGCAATGTTTTGATGTAGTTTAGTTCATCTTAAACTTCAATTCATCAACACTTTTTATCTGATTGTCATTCTTCATTCACTGTGAGAGCAGCGGAATAAAACAAGGTTTCCTACAAGAACTTAAGGTAACACAGAGCGAGTAGATAATATACAAGTTTACAAGTTATCGACTCGGCTGTATTCAAATATGAAAAGCCCACTAATTCGTGTCACTGGATGTGTAAAAGAGTATCACTAAAGACACAATAAAATACCACATGTCCTAAAAGATATGTTGCTCATTAATGCCGACGGCCTCTTATATAGAATGAATTCCTCTGGATATAGATAGAAAATAAAATGTTAAGGATTGGATGTACTATGAAGTGTAATCTAACTTGTCTTACAGTAGCTATCACTTATCAAATGTAAAATGATAACCTTCTGATCTGGTAGGATAATAGATAATATGCGATTATTCTCTCTGGCTTTCTAGTTAGAGCGGAGCACGACTCCTGACTTTTCCTTGTGTTTTTATTTTTATTTTGTTTTTTATATATATCTGTTGTAATTTATTGTCGTTTATTGTGATTGTAGGAATGTGTTTTTATTACATGTACAGCACTTTGGCTCGACCAAAAATCGCTTTTAAATGTGCTATATAAATAAAACCTGATTTGATTTGATTTGATTTAGTGCTGTCCAAATACACCATGATACTTACAAATAAATAGTGATATTGGCATCATATTAATAATACTCATACGATTATATTGAGTACATAACGCAGGGCTTCTTAAATCATTACTGGGTTTTTTGGCTTTCATACAGTTACGGCCCGTCCACACAGCGGCGTGCGTTGAAAGCTTCACCATTCACTTGAATGGGCTGACGTCACTTTTCGCCAAACTGCATTGTGGGAAGCGAAGCGGAGCTTTGCTGGCGTGGCTCGCTGCAAAAGTTGAGAAATGTTAAACTTTTGAAGCTTCTGAAGCTTCGGTGGAAGCGTCAGACAATCAAATCCCGTGTATGCAAATCTGTCAGTGCAAGCGCTAGCCAATCAAACCGCGCGTATGCTGGGAGAGACACACCGCAGGTCATTTCCTCATATTCCAAAAAATGGAGCAAGCTTCAACGCACGCCGCTGTGTGGACGGGCCGTTATGGTCACAAAATACTAACGTGGAGAGCAAGTCTGAAGACAATTTGTTTTCCAAAAAAGCATCAAAATGCAGAAAAAGCTAAGTTAAAAAGGTGATTTTCCTTCAAATGTTCTAATCATTGCTTTGTATATCTGAGTATGAATGAAATGCTACAGCAGAGTCTCACCCTCTCATTATTGCTCTAAAACACCTCGTCACAAATGTCATTTAGTGGTGAAATGTAATCAATAATCTCCTATTCGGCATCACAGAGCATCCAAACCATTGTAAGCAAGTCTCTGACATCAATGGAAAAACCTGACTACTTTCTCTATTCAGTGATATTTAAATGGGGAGCTTCACACAGAAACCTCTCTCACACCAGCACTCACCGATACTGAAGACAGAGAGCTGGGACATCATGGGGACTTTGTAAATGTTGCCGTCCCCCCCGGTGAAGGGCCTCATCTTGGTGTTCTCCGGCAGGAAGCGGGACTTCCACAGACCTTTGAAGTAGATCGCGTTGACAGCCACGAGTCGAGTGAGAGCCGGGTCCAACATGTCTGCTTTGATCAGGCTGGGGATGTGACCTGCAGAGGTATGCAACACGAGAACAGTTTTTATATTAAGAAAAGACAAAAGAAGTCTCACAGAGGACGAGGTAAAAATGCAGCAGCATATTAGGACATCAAATTGACCACAGTTTAGTGGAGTTTGTTTGCTTTTATGCACAAACAAACTATAAAAGGACTTGCCAGTTAGTATACTGTATAAGGGCCTTTGGGTTTAAAGCTCCTTTAAATATAGTATATAAATCGATCAGGACAAAAAGAGAGAGGGTTTGTTCCTGAAACTTTCAGAGTCTCTTTACACAGAGGGGACACATGTTGATGTATACATGAGAGTAACACATGCGTCACTTCCGGGCAAAAATGACGGCTCCGCCCACTTTTGGGGGATAACAAAGCTGTCATTTGAATGGCGGTCAATACAAATTGTGAAGTTTTTGCCAATCCGATCAGAAATTTAAGAAAACCGTGGATTTTTGGATAATTTTGCAAGTCAAAAAAATTAAAATGTGTCGTAAAACTGTGAAGTTGTTTGTGTGTGAAACCGCTCAATGAACTACATCTCCCATCTCGCACCACACACCAAGACGGCCGTCACGTTGGCACATTTCACTTCTTTCTTTCAGAATGAGGCGGATTCTGGGATTTGTAGTCTTTCTAGTTGCGTATTTTTCATAGTCTTATATTTCAACATTTTTACGACAAACTGTGACTTTTTTGACATGGAAATTATTATTTAAGATTGACAAACATCATATGTGTCATTCATGGCACAATTCAAACGGGATCGAAAGATACGCTTTCTCTCCCCATTGACTTCAATACATAATTTTCCGAAATAATGTCCCATGAGGTTCCACCGGAAAGAGAGGGACTTCGCCTCTATAGGGCTTAAATGTACAATGTGCCATTTTCTACCACTAGGGGTCTCAAACTAATAGCAAAAGACGTGGGTTTGGTAAAGTAGCGTTTCTCATTGCATTGGTTAGGATAACTTTATTGTTAATTGTTCAGGATGTTTCTACTAAAAAGCCAAGTAATCTGCAGAGACTTCTTCCTCTCCAAAACAAACAGACTTGGTGAACACATCCTGTAACAATAAAGCAGTTTAATGTTAAAACAAATCTGTGTTTCCTTGATGATGATAGGCTGCTGCGAACATTTCCTCAGCTTGTTTCTCTGATAACTTTAGATTAAGGCTTAGAAATGTAATGAAAGTCATGTTAACAGACTAGATATCGTCTGAAATGTTGGATATGGTGATACATCGAAGGGAAAGTGTTTCTATTCCTGGTTTCAAAGGCTGCATTAGAGTGAAGTGATATACATTTGCCTTGCCCATTGTATCAACATTACTGATGGTTATTTATCAAAAATGTCATAGTGTACCCAAAGTCATCACTACAATATCATCATAATATCCATGCCAGGTATTTGGTCAAAGATACTGTGAGGATATATCATTTTTGTTCCCAGCCCTTCTTAAGATCCAGACGTTCGTTTACTAAAATCCTTCATTGTAAATCTCTTGCAAATGAAAATTAAAGAAATATCAATACAAAAACTGAATGCAAAGAGGGCGATGGAAACCACACAACTCTGTCTTTTGTGAGTGTATCGATGGAGAGACCCTTAGTGTCAGAGTTAATACAATAACATTGGTACAAAACTGCCTGGCACTATGAAATGTTCTTAGTTTTTTTAACAAAGAATGATATATAACAATGTAAAGATATATTCTCACACCTGCTTTTACAAAGGGCTATTTAAGAATATGTTATATTATCAGACAGCTGTTATGTTAATCCACGTCTCCTACCTTTGGTCTTATTGCTGACCCACTGGTTGATTTCATCTGCAGCTGCGTTGGGGCTGCTGAAGTCCAGCGCTCTGCTCTCACACTGGAAGTTTGCTTTGTTGGAGGACAGGAAGGCCTCTTCCATGCTGAAGCCCCGCTGTCTGAACAAGGCGTTAGCTATCAGCACGATGTCCTGGTTGGACTTCGCTATCAACGTCTTGTGAAGCTTCTTCAACATCCTGTACGGGCCTGAGCACAGAAAGTACATGTTTAATAGAGTGGTGCAGTGACGAGTCCTAAAACCAGGAGGTGAGTTAGCATTTCCCCACTTCCTGTTCCCTCGTCTCAGAGCCAATGGGATCTCTCCATAGGATTTAGGAAAATAGCTGAAATAAGGTCTGTGGTTGAAACACATTGAAGAGACGGATCACGTTTTGTTCTACGATATTAAATCCATCAGCAGTGACCCCACTGGTGATTTCTGAAGAGTTGACGTGTCTGAAAAACGATGGTTGTTACCTAGTGGCTGAATAGGACTACAGAAGTTGTGGAGGCCGTTGTACGTCATTACGCCGAACACGTAAACATTCCGCTAAGTTTGTTTGCCCTGTTCTGCTTGAAAGCAAGTCCCTGCCTCCTGCTAACTGTTCAAACAAACGCTTCAACTCGTACAATTTAGAATCTGTATGTTTGAATATGGATCTGAAGTTGGCGTGACGTTGAAGTCGTGCTGCTGTACTCGGCTGTAGTTCCTTTATAGCATAACGTTAGCATTTTGCTTCTGGACATTAGATTTATGATTTGAAAATGATAAAAGTAGGGTAGACATGTGTAGATTATCCGGCTGAACAAAACATGCATTTATCAAACAGGTTTGTTTTCCACAGATCTTATTTCGAGCTATTTTCCAAAATCCTATGGAGAAATCCCATCGCTTTGTGTCGAGGGAACCAGCAGCTTACTTCCTGGTAAATACGTCACCCCTGCACCGCTCTATTGTTATTATTTATGATTTTCAATTCAACTCAAATGTATTTATTTAGCCCAATATCACAAAACACATTTGTCTCAGAGGGCTTCACAAATCAACAAACACGAATGATAATATAGTAAAATGACAAGATAAATGTGAAAATACCAATGAATGGTTACAAACACAATGACACAAATACGGTTAGAATACAATAATGAAGGGTCAATGAGGATGTTTAAAAAGGGAGTTTAAAACCAGTCCTAACTGTACGCTGTACTAAAGAGGAAAGTCTTCAGCCTGCTCTTAAAGGTGTGGACACTGTCTGCCTATTTCAATAATAAAGGTTTGGCCAGTAGTGCTAAATATCTTGTTTTTTTTGGAGTGTGAGTTGTAGAGTTTTGTGGAGACATTTGAACCCAAACCATAATCTTTTCCTCAAACTAACTAAGACAGCTAGTAATCCTAAGGCTATTTCTGCCAGAAAGCCCAACCCAGAAGACAAACTTCTCCCGTGTGCAAACAGTTGAGTTAAGAAGAGGCTATAACAAGGTCTTTGGAAATGTATTTTTAGACATGCCATCTTATCCAAACCCCTAGGAAGTGAGCAGGCAGTTGAAGCAAATTTCCGTAATGGCCAAATAGTGGTACTACACTCCCGTTATAGTCCGTGACGTCACTCTGGCCCAAAAAACACCTTTTCCCATTGACTTACATTGGGAATGAGACCTCTGTAAAAGCAGCGTTTACGTTTTTTTTGCCAAATAAACTACCCAGTACAATCACTTGTATAGCCCTTGTGTAAATTAGTAGGGTCTAAAAGTTGTAATTTGCACTAAAAGCCGACTCAAGAGTTATTTCTCTCTCCATTCATTTGACTAAGCAGAGAGCGGGAGATCATAGGCTTATGGGAGAACTGAAGTGCACATGCTCTTTAAGGAAGATATTAACTTGTTCAATCTACAGTCGCTCATATTGTCTTCATTTACCACTGAGCAACTCTTACAGGAATGAACGGTCTCTGCCTCGGACGCTGTATCCAGTTGTCTTTATACCTCCATGATCCAATCACATTATATTGGACAGGAGGCAGACATGTCTACGGCCAATAACTCGGCAAAACTAAACTAAACACTTTACTGTAGATCTTGTGTTTTAGAAGTCTCGGCTAATATTTCTGTCTAAAGTCTGTCATAAGGCCTTCATTAGTTTCAAACGGTAAAATTACCAAAAACAACTGTATTTTTAACTATACCTTTAACCAAATCAAAAACATTTAGGCTATTTTGTGTGTGTTTTTTCCTCTAATTGGAGCCTCTCACTTTAAAAACTTCCGGTTTAGACTGATAATTAGCACTTTTTTTTCAAATGTATTTTGGGGTTAGAGTCCCTTTAAACTAAGTATTTGAAGGCTCATCTGATTGCACCGACTTCAGTTCATGTGAAGGGCTAATGGACCAAATTGAAATATTAAAACACTGGCAGACAATCCATTTTATCAGCAGAACTTTCTCTGTTTTTGTTGAGTTTACCTTAAGTTGCGTTGTTGGGGGAGCCTCAAAATACTTCCGTTCATCATAGCCATTGAGCACACGACACTAAAACCACCAACAAAAAAGGGTCTTTACCGTTCTTCTTGTATCGCAGACCGCTCAGGATCTGCTTCTTCGTCTCTCCGTGGGCTCCAGGCAGCAACATCCCCAGGATGGAGGCGACACCGTGGGGGGAGAGCACCACATTCTCCAGGGGTTTGGTACTGACTACTTGCTGGAAAACCTGAATGCCCAAATCAGAGCCACGTTCTGCGTAAGTGAGAGCCTGGGACTGAACGCCCTTATGGCCTACGGCAGTCAACGCGAGTGCACACAGGCACAACAGTGAGAGGTGCATTTTCATCTCTGCAGCACCTAGGAGGAAACACACAAAAAATGTAATATTAGACGCTTTTTGATTCAACAACGACCACATCTGTTGATTTGTTCTCTAGCAGACACACATTGTTGTTTACATCTGAGTTTCGTTACAAGACATCTAAAAAACAACAGATTTCATAAAAACAAGCACTGCAGAAAACAATGGTTTCATTATCGATTAATTGGTTGGTTTAAATACGGTTAGAAAATAAGAGAACATTTCCATCTTGCTTCTTGTCCACTGTAATGTATTCAATACGATATGAAACTGAGAAAGAGATGTAGAAAATAATCTTCATTTTTGAGTGGCTGAGCATCATTCTCTAACACTTTTGCCTGAAAACTGAATTTAATGATTAATCAATTATCTAAATTGATGGCGATTATCTTTCTGTTGATCTACTAATTGTTAATTGGGTCTTTAAAAGTACTTCAGGGTATATTTTAAACCTACAATAATGAATAAGGCAGCCTAAAGTGTCAGGTAAAAACATACCTTGATGCATACAATACTGATATTTGAAATGTAAAAAAGGCTGTATCTAAATAGTGCCAGATTGAGGATGGGCAAACCATGGAAATGGAAAATAACACGGTGTAGCAACAGTGACAAATTGATGCTTCACATTAATTATAGGGTAGCTGGCTGACATGATTGCACCGGTTTTCATGGGGTCTGTTAGAGCCCGTATTTTTGGCGATGATGAGTGATGTCTGTAGTCAAGAAGACCGTATGAAAGGACTACATTTCCCAGCGGCAGACCCTAAAGAGACCGACATTTTAACAGTTTATGTTCCCGTGAAAGTTATACAAGCCTACACAAAGAAAGAAAGACAGTTTTATTTGAGTTGTTTTGACTATTGTAAAGGCCGGTTTTCTTTGTTGAACGTGTGAAAAGTGTGTTATTGTATTTGGAGTAAACGCACATAGCACCATATCAAACACCATCAGAGGCCAAGCAAGTCATCCAAATGCGAGTCAAATGAATCTGATTAGAGCCGTCTGTTTAGGCGTCAAAGTGGCTTGATAGAAAGGAAGGATGCAACGAAAAGGTTCAATGCTGTGTAAAATCTTTTGGATATAAACCTTTCAATAGTGTTTTATTGTCAAAGTGTATCGATTGTTTTTTATCTTCACTGTCTACTGTATGTTTTTCTACTTTTTAATGCTGTTTTAATTCCATTTTGAGAGGTTTAAATTCTAGTATTGTTTATTTCTACTCTTTAATTTATACTTATGTGCAACGCCTTGTTTTTTTAATACTGCTGCAACGCAAACATTTCCCAATTTGGAATCAATAAAGTACCTCTTATCTTATAAAATTTCATTTCCTGGACTTCCTGCAGTAACTTTGAGGAACCACTAGAGGTCACATGTTGAGGACTTGAGGATTAGTCCAGCTACATCTCAAATGTAACGATCTAAAGCGAGTTTGATTCCGTGTGATTTGTGTATTTATTCATTTCCCTGTACAGCACTTTGGTCAGGAAGCTTTATTGTTTTGTATAATTGGGTTTCCTTTAAAGAAAGTCCAGTATGTTTCCTCTCCTTGACTCATCATGGCACACCAGAAACCTTTGCTTTTCCTGAGGCAATAAACAGAGCAGCAGGATCTGACTAACTCTTACTCACTCACTGTTTGATTACCATCTTCACATAAACACCTTACTCACTGACACTGGGCTCTTCTTTCATTCGGACTGAAATTAGACCAATTACAGAGCACTTTAGGAACATTATGCAGCACTAGTCTGCACCCCAATGAGGGAGAAGGGATGTAGTGTGCTGCTTCAGAGGACATGTAATCATGCTTTAAAGTGGATTTACTGGTTAGATTTCCAGTTACATCTCACAGATTTTTCGGGGGGTAAAAAATGGCAGTGAAATGACACGCAGTTCGTTTTATGGCCACCCAAACTCCATTTATACAAATCTGGCAATTAAATCGACTTTGTTTTACAAAATTACTTCAACTCCTGTACTAATAATACTTTTTTTTGTGCAAAAAAAGTGAGCATTTGTTAGAATAAAAGCTGTAATGTTAAGCCCTGGTTCCCAAGCTTTCTTCAGGTGACACAATAAGAGGAAATGGGACTTAGTTCAAATATACAAATAGTTTAAAAGAGGATACACAATATGCAGTTGTTTGGGGACTGTGTATAATCTACAACGGGTTTTGTTAGAATAATGCACCAGGAAATTCCTTTCATCTTGGGTGACTTTACTTTTCCTGAGACAATACATAGAGTCTATTCACTCACAGCTGCAGGAGGCTAATTATGTTGCTTTCTTTTGATGGCAAAATTGCAGGAAAGTTGACCAAAATAGAGTAATTTTGCTCAAATATAAGTGGTAGTAGGATGCACAACACGCGGAGAGTGGGTGGTAGTGTTTGTTAATATTTATGACGTGTTTCTCACTGTTTAATGTACAGAAATGGAGAAGTAGCACCAATAACAAAAAGCCATTTGTGAACACCACCATGCTTTTCTCATACAAAACCCTGCACCTTGTAATGCTGAATAAAAAAGGAGCTCAATGGGCGTGTGAAGTGCACTTTAACTATTACACACTGAACGTTTTAGACCCTTTTTAGTACATAAATTGCCTTTAATGTCACAGTAAGGTTAACAAAAACAGTCCTTATTAACTTACCTATCACGAGGTGACTTTGTTTTCCTCCCGCAGGTGAAACTGTGAAAGTGTATCACTCCGCTTGATACTTTTAAAACGAGGAATAAATCTTCTTCCGCGATGAAATATAAAACAACGTTTATTTCCTGTGGAATAGAGAAGTGACTGCACCGTTTATTCAGAGAGAAGAAGACTGAGGAGTTTATTCGACTGAACTCCGCCTTCAAAGTACAACCGAACAAGAAGCGAGTCTGCGTTCAAAACAAAATAGTGCGATAAGTGATTCCGGTGACTCTTCAAAATAAAACCCACAGGTTGTCGATTAACGTTAACAAAAATAATATTAAAAAACTGTTTTAGACTTTTAATAATTTAACCTTTTGCTTACATGTTGTTGCTGTATTTAGGCATATTTAGTGCTGACATTTTCTAAAAAGCAAACATATTGACAGACAAACATGCCCAATTTAAAGGTGGGGTAGGTAATTTTGGAGAAACCGGCTGTGAGAAAAAATCTGCCACTTCCTTACAGAGCCCCTCCTCCAACACACACGAACGCGCACATGACCAATGAGGGCACGAGATAAGTTTGTGCACAGATGGAAGGCTGACAGGCAGGTAGGCCATCCAGTTATTTTAGCCGGGCCGGCTCAGATGATTGGTCGTGCTTTTTACAGTGCTACGGCTTCCACAGACTACATTTTTTTATGGATTTTTTGTCAAAGCTCTTAAGATATTCATTGCTATCGGGATGTTAAGAGCATTCCATGGAATATAACAAAAAGTGTATCTCGAGCCGGTTTCTCAAACTTACCTACCCCACCTTTAAAACACGATAAATACAATACAATAAAAACAACTGATACATGTTTTTTCTTTCAACTGACCAGTCAACAGTGATTAAAACATACACAGCACAAACATTGTCATATGAACATACTGAATAAATACGTATTTGAGCTTTTTTCCACATATTTACAGAAACAACATTACTTTTACAAATAACTATAAGCAAATGAAATACAGTTGTCTATGTTAAACCCAAAAAAAACGGGTCAATTAAGTAATTGGCTAAGTGTTTGTATAGTGCAAAACCAGTCATGTTAGTTATGTAAAGTCACATTTAATGGAAAACATTTAAAAGCCTCCAATTAACAGTTTTGCATTGATTTGCACACTTTTACATTGAGCACAAATACAAGCATTATTTCTATAAAAATGTGTACTTCCACTACCGGACTACAAAGTATTGTCGCTTTAATATCACATTGCTCCTGAACAGATCTCTAATTAACAAAATATAATGTTATACTTTTATTTAAAGGTCCCCTATTATACTGTTTTTCATCAATATATTATAGTTCTCAGATATATACAGAACCTGTCTCTGATGATTCTCTGTCTGTTACTTTAGATGAAAATAAGGAGCCCCTCCCCACGCCCCTCTTACCCCTTTCACACCAACGGTGTTTCAGGGCCGGTTCGGTGCTGGTGCTTGAAAAGCACCGGGTTTTCCTGTTCACACCGCAGCGGAGCAGCGGTCATAGCTCCGGAATCCGGTTCGTTTCGAGCACCAAAAAGTTGTCCGTCTAGAAGCAAGAACCGCATACGTCACGCTTACGTCGGAGGGGGGCGAGATTAACCTGAGCTAACACTTAAGGCGAGTACGGCAAATAAAAGTTGTAACAAGCAGTAGTGCTGAGCAAAGTGACTAGAACGCAACCACACACTTGTTAAAAAAAACACACTTTATAAAGTCAGGCAACACTAACCAGGCTTCGTGTGATTCTGTTTATTTGTACCTTACTTTGACCATCCGTTCGCTGTTATTGATCATTGTGGAGAGCAGGCAGACGTTTTGTTTGTTGTTATTATAGCAGCTATCGGATGGAATCAATACATGGGCTGCACAGGTTGTCATGTCCGACTATCACAAGTAGAATCATAATGAAAAATACGTCGGTAAAAAGTGCCTGTAGAAAACTGCTTAGCAAGTAGTCAGTTTAGCTTCGGTTGCTATGCTAACATCACCCATGTTATACCAGAGAAACTTTCATAACAGCGTTGTGATGCCAAACAGCGTCAATTCAGACTGACACCAAACAGCGTCAATTCAGACTGACACACATTCACTTAAGGGGAACTGGGGATATGTATCAGCTGCTTGTGTGACAGTCAGACAGTGAATACTTTAGAGCCGTGTGAGCTAACCCGGAGCTAACGGGAGAATACACTCGTGGAAGAGCAGCCGGCCAGCACTGCAGCGGTCGGTAAATGCCGCTGAAACACATTAATAAACAATGAACCACGGCACTCTGGAGAAAAGTATAAGGTTGGAGAAGTCGTTATTTAATTTAATCTGGCTTCGTATGATTAAAAGCAACGCAGTCCCCGGCCCGTTGTTATTGTGAGGTGAGCTCCGGCGTTGGGGAGAAACTCAGCGACGTAAACTGTGACGTCATGACGCAGCAGCGGCAGCACCAGTCGGGCTCTGAGCGGTGTGAAAAGAGCCGGCGCTAAACCGAAGAACCGGTTCTGAACCAGAAAAGCTCTAGCACGGAGCTTGAACCGGAGTTGCGTTGGTGTGAAAGGGGCATCTGAGAGATATTTGGTTAAAAAGAACTCAACGGTGCTCTAGGAGGAGATTCAGGTAATAAGGTGGGGGGGTTACCTTGGTTGGTGATTGGCTAATGGTTACACAAGCCAAAACATCGTTATGACATCACAAAGTGGCCAAAATCTGATCAGCTCATTTTCAGACAGGTTTTTATATAAATGGATCAGGACAAAAAGAGAGAGAATCTTTGTTCCTGAAACTTTCAGAGTCTCTTTCCAACATGTTGATGTAGAAGAGACATGAAGAAGAGGGGACACATGTTGATGTTGAAGAGACATGAAGAAGAGGGGACACATGTTGATGTAGAAGAGACATGAAGAAGAGGTGACACATGTTGATGTAGAAGAGACATGAAGAAGAGGGGACACATGTTGATGTAGAAGAGACATGAAGAAGAGGGGACACATGTTGATGAAGAAGAGACATGAAGAAGAGGGGACACATGTTGATGAAGAAGAGACATGAAGAAGAGGGGACACATGTTGATGTAGAAGAGACATGAAGAAGAGGGGACACATGTTGATGAAGAAGAGACATGAAGAAAGAGGGGGACACATGTTGATGTTGAAGAGACATGAAGAAGAGGGGACACATGTTGATGTAGAAGAGACATGAAGAAGAGGGGACACATGTTGATGAAGAAGAGACATGAAGAAGAGGGGACACATGTTGATGTAGAAGAGACATGAAGAAGAGGGGACACATGTTGATGAAGAAGAGACATGAAGAAGAGGGGACAAATGTTGATGAGAAGAGACATGAAGAAGAGGGGACACATGTTGATGAAGAAGAGACATGAAGAAGAGGGACACATGTTGATGTAGAAGAGACATGAAGAAGAGGGGACACATGTTGATGTAGAAGAGACATGAAGAAGAGGGGACACATGTTGATGTAGAAGAGACATGAAGAAGAGGTGACACATGTTGATGTAGAAGAGACATGAAGAAGAGGGACACATGTTGATGTAGAAGAGACATGAAGAAGAGGGGACACATGTTGATGTAGAAGAGACATGAAGAAGAGGGGACACATGTTGATGTAGAAGAGACATGAAGAAGAGGGGACACATGTTGATGTAGAAGAGACATGAAGAAGAGGGGACACATGTTGATGTAGAAGAGACATGAAGAAGAGGGGACACATGTTGATGTAGAAGAGACATGAAGAAGAGGGGGACACATGTTGATGTAGAAGAGACATGAAGAAGAGGGGACACATGTTGATGTAGAAGAGACATGAAGAAGAGGGGACACATGTTGATGTAGAAGAGACAGTGAAGAAGAGGGGACACATGTTGATGTAGAAGAGACATGAAGAAGAGGGGACACATGTTGATGTAGAAGAGACATGAAGAAGAGGGGACACATGTTGATGTTGAAGAGACATGAAGAAGAGGGGACACATGTTGATGTAGAAGAGACATGAAGAAGAGGGGACACATGTTGATGTAGAAGAGACATGAAGAAGAGGGGACACATGTTGATGTAGAAGAGACATGACGAAGAGGGGACACATGTTGATGTAGAAGAGACATGAAGAAGAGGGGACACATGTTGATGAAGAAGAGACATGAAGAAGAGGGGACACATGTTGATGTAGAAGAGACATGAAGAAGAGGGGACACATGTTGATGTAAGAAGAGACATGAAGAAGAGGGGACACATGTTGATGTAGAAGAGACATGAAGAAGAGGGGACACATGTTGATGTAGAAGAGACATGAAGAAGAGGGGACACATGTTGATGTAGAAGAGACATGAAGAAGAGGGGACACATGTTGATGTAGAAGAGACATGAAGAAGAGGTGACACATGTTGATGTAGAAGAGACATGAAGAAGAGGGGACACATGTTGATGTAGAAGAGACATGAAGAAGAGGGGACACATGTTGATGTAGAAGAGACATGAAGAAGAGGGACACATGTTGATGTAGAAGAGACATGAAGAAGAGGGGACACATGTTTATGTAGAAGAGACATGAAGAAGAGGGGACACATGTTGATGTAGAAGAGACATGAAGAAGAGGGGACACATGTTGATGTAGAAGAGACATGAAGAAGAGGGGACACATGTTGATGTAGAAGAGACATGAAGAAGAGGGGACACATGTTGATGTAGAAGAGACGTGAAGAAGAGGGGACACATGTTGATGTAGAAGAGACATGAAGAAGAGGGGACACATGTTGATGTAGAAGAGACATGAAGAAGAGGGGACACATGTTGATGTAGAAGAGACATGAAGAAGAGGGGACACATGTTGATGTAGAAGAGACATGAAGAAGAGGGGACACATGTTGATGTAGAAGAGACATGAAGAAGTGGATTTTGCATAATAGGTCCCCTTTAATACAGGTCTCATTTGCATCTAAAATGGGAATTAATCCATTTCCACTAGGGGTGTTATTTTGGAATTTACTTAACCTCCAAGATAAACTGTGCACATGTAGCGTATACATTTTGGCAAAACTTGCCCACATTCACTCACAAAGGAGCCACCTGATGCTTCTCTGTCTGCTGAGATGATACAGTTGGCTGGTGACCACACACACACACACACACACACACACACACACACACACACACACACACACACACACACACACACACGCACACACGCACACACACACACACACACACACACACACACACACACACACACACACACACACACACACACACACACACACACAGAGGCTCAATGACATCCCACCTGCAGCCAAAGAGAGGATTATGAGCAGGGATTTGAATTACAGTGGATGTCATAAAAGTTTATAGATAATTACAATTAAATCCATCGTAAATGTTCACCTTAACAAAGACTGGGCTGTCATAATAATACATATTTGAAGTGTATATTTTGTAAGCGTTCCCCCTCTGACTGATTACCAAAGTGGTGTGTGTGTGTGTGTGTGTGTGTGTGTGTGTGTGTGTGTGTGTGTGTGTGTGTGTGTGTGTGTGTGTGTGTGTGTGTGTGTGTGTGTGTGTGTGTGTGTGTGTCCAGCTGAGATACAGATATGGGACTGTTGTGAAAATAAACACTGTGAGGGGAAGTGGGGTCAGTGTGTCTGTGTTTTGGAGGAAGTTAAAGACCACACAGCTGTCAGATGAAATCCTGCAAGGCCACTTCGATTTTTCCGTAGCAGATGTTGCTTTTAATCTTAATCAAGAGATTAAATTGTATAATTTAGACGTCAAATTATACAATTTACCAGAAGATGTGTCTTACTTACCGAAGCAAAATTAATATGATACGATACATTACTTTCTTTAGAGGGGCAATTTACATTTTATGCTATTTATTTAAAATGTCCTTATTTAGGATCATGCTTTATTTTTAACAGTTTCAAGTTGAGCTGTGCAAAATTAAGGTTTATTTGATATATCTCTCGTGTTATTTCAAGTGTTATTCCTTTTAAAACGTGTTTGTTTTATGAAAACCAAACTCCACTTTAAAAAAATTGGGCAATGTTATGACCTTTTTGAAATAGAGACTTGAGATTCCTGTACAAATAAAAGCAGTGTTTGGCATAAAATGAGCATTTGTGGGAATAAAACTGCCACGTTGAACCACAACACCCCATACAAGCAGAAGAAATGTACAAATATTGACATTTAGAGGATGCGTGATATGCGGATCATTTGGGAATCTTGGATGGGTTGTGTAAAATGTTTGCCGAAATGACAAACAACCATCCTTCACCACTACCATCTCTGTTTTCATACAGAGATGGTAGTACATACTATATTAGCAGTAAAAGACCACACATCTGTCAAATACAAACTTGTCACACAAGGCCACTTCTGTTTCTCTACTGCATTAGTTGCATCTAATCTAAATCAGAATCAGAATCAGAAACAGGTTTATTGCCAGGTAGGTTCGCACATACTAGGAATTTGACTTGATGTCATGGTGCATACATAAAATATAAAAACAAGAAATCTAATATAAAACAAAAAATATTTTACACCGTAATAAAATACAGTTAAATAGCAATAAAATAAAAATAAAATAAAGCAGTAATTGACATGGGAATAGAATGCTATGAATGAATTTTAGAATATAAACTATGAAATGTGAAATCAGAATATGTGCAGTAAGGAGTAGGAACATTGTGTGCATTAATGTAATGCATATAGTCTATGATGTGGCAGAGGTAAAGTGTCAGTGGGGGGGCCGGGCCTTGTTTAAGAGGCTGGTAGCGGAGGGGAAGAAACTGTTCAGGTGGCGAGAGGTATTGGTCATGATGGAGCGCAGCCTCCTGCCAGAGGGGAGGGGGGTGAACAGTTTGTGTCCAGGGTGGGAGGGGTCGGCCACTATCTTCCCTGCCCGCCTCAGGGTCCTGGTGGCATGCAGGTCGTGGAGGGATGGCAGATTGCAGCCGATCACCTTCTCTGCAGAGCGGATGACACGCTGCAGCCTGCCCTTATCCTTGGCTGTGGCTGCGGCGTACCAGATGGTGATGGAGGAGGTGAGGATGGACTCGATGATGGAGGTGTAGAAGTTCACCATCATCGTCTTTGGCAGGTTGAATTTCTTCAGCTGCCTCAGGAAGAACATCCTCTGCTGGGCTTCTTTGATGAGGGAGCAGATGTTCTGCTCCCATTTGAGGTCCTGGGCGATGATGGTGCCCAGGAAGCGGAAAGACTCCACAGCAGTGACTGGGGAGTCACACAGAGTGATGGGGGCGGGTGGGGCTGCGTTCTTTCTGAAGTCCACAACCATCTCCACTGTTTTTAGGGCGTTTAGCTCCAGGTGGTTTTCCCCACACCAGGTCACCAGATGGTCCATCTCCCACCTGTAGGCAGACTCGTCCCCACTTCAGGAGCTTGACAGACTGGTGACTGGAGGTGCAGCTGTTGGTGTACAGGGAGAAGAGCAGAGGGGAAAGAACGCAGCCTTGAGGGGAACTGATGCTGATGGTCCGGGGGTCAGAGACGTGTTTCCCCAGCCTCACGTGCTGCTTCCTGTCAGACAGGCAGTCTGTGATCCACCTGCAGGTGGAGTCGGGCACGTGCAGCTGGGAGAGCTTGTCCTGCAGCAGAGCCGGGATGATGGTGTTGAAGGCGGAGCTGAAGTCCACAAACAGGATCCTGGCGTAGGTTCCTGGTGTGTCCAGGTGCTGGAGGAGGAAGTGAAGGGCCATGTTGACAGCGTCATCCACAGACCTGTTGGCTCTGTAGGCGAACTGCAGGGGGTCCAGAAGTGGGTCTGTGATGGATTTCAGGTGGGACAGGACAAGGCGCTCAAAGGACTTCATAACCACAGAGGTCAGGGCGACGGGTCTGTAGTCATTTAGTCCTGTGATCCTTGCTTTCTTGGGAACCGGGATGATTGTTGAGGTTTTGAAGCATGCTGGGACGTGGCATGTCTCCAGTGAGGTGTTAAAGATGTCAGTAAACACAGGAGACAGCTGATCAGCACAGAGCTTCAGGGTGGAGGGGGAGACATTGTCAGGGCCAGCCGCTTTTCTGGTATTGAGTTTTCTGAAAAGTCTGTTTACATCCCTTTCATTGATTGAGAGAGAGTCTGATGTGTCGGGGGAGGTCAGTGGTGTAGGAGAGTGGGACACTGAAGGGGAGGGGGATGTGGAGGTGTGAGACTGAAGCTGTTGAGAGGTGTCATGGGGGATGGTGTCAGGACTGAACTCTCTGGCCTAGGCTCCACGGGAACGAAAACGGGTTGTATCCGCATATTTCTCTTGCGTATAGCCCTTTAAGCTAGACGACGCCGTAACGGAACGGTAGAAACGGACCCTGCAAACGACAACGGGTCCAAAGGTGGATAGATCTGGGAACGGAGCCCTCTGGGGGGTCCAACAGGGCCGTGTGGTAGCCTATACGGTCATCCGTTTCTGATAATGACGACGCAATAGCCCCGCCTCTCCCCGCCTCTGCTGCTCACCCCCGCAAAAGTACACTGCACACTGAATTCAGATTATTTATCTTTATCTCGATATGGACATAAACGCGAGTGAAGTCTAATCTGACAGGACGGAGACACGCAGCTCCTCCCGCTGCATCACAGCGGGAGGAAAACACACACTTCAAGTCAGATCACCACCCTTAGCTATTTTAATTACCTCTCAAACTACCGAAACTAGTTATAAATATGTTTATTTTTACTGTCGAGTCATCATTACTGGATCAGCTGGATCTCACCGCCTTGCCAAAGACGTACTTCGACTCTCTTAAGGCCCCTACACACCAGGCCGATATCGGCCGTCTTGCGTTGTTGGGCGAAAACGGGTTCCTTGTCGCCCAAAGTCAATTTGGTGTGTCCCGAACCCTCGGCCGTGACACGCCTTATTTGGCCTTTCACGATCGACACCCGGCCGATTCAACATGTTGAATCGGCCGGGTGTTGGACACAAGCTATCGGGCCAAGAAACCTCTCTGATCAGCTGTTCAGCTAGCAAATGAGAAGCGAAACGGAAGTGAGGGACGTAAACAAACGATTTAAATGTCCTCTCTTACCTCCCACACATAGCAGGGACATCTCTGATATCGGCGGGAGCGTCCCCGGCTGTCCTCTGCTGAGAGCTCCGTGATTTGTTTGGTCAAGTCCGGTTTTTCATCTCATCGTAAATTTAGCAAGAAGTGGCCATTATTACATTGCTGACTCAATAAACTACACACCCGGCAGAACACTGCGATCATCAGATGCAGGTCTATTAACTGTGATTTTATAGTATGTCTGCACTTTATGTGCTCATTTCATCATGCATGTATTTTTATATTCTAAAACATGTTTTCGATGGACGAGAGTGAAAATGGAACGGCACCAGCTATTTGTTTGTATATCAGTCTGTTCTTCTTCTCTGTCTTCCGGTTGTTGCCTATTTTGAATGACGAATACACACTACCGCCGCCTGCTGGTAAGAAGAGTTATTGCCACTCACGCATGCGCAGTTCGTACGTGCTCGGCTGTAGTAAAGCGGTGTATTTCAGTGCGACACACGGCCAATACGCAGGAGAACTCGTTGATGGATCTGTCGGTGTCGGATGTCGGCGAGTTCTCTGGTGACTGCCTGGTGTGTCAGGCGTGCCTTATCGCCACTCCTAAACGCCTCCTCCTTTTGCAATCTTAGCTGTTTCAGTTTTGGTGTGGGCTTGTTGTTGTTGAAACTCACCCTGGTGCGCGTTGGAACACAGCTGTCCTCGCAGAAGCTGATGTATGACGTCACAGCCTCTGCATATTCATCCAGACTTTGCGTTGCAGTCCTAAACATGTCCCAGTCAGTACAGTCCAAACACGCCTGAAGTTCCTCCTTAAGGCCCTGACACACCAGGCTGAAATCGGCCGTTTTCGTTAGTCGGACGACGAAGCGTGCCCTGTCGCCCAAACTCAATTTGGTGTGTCCCGCACCGTCGGCCGTGACACGCCTTATTTGGCCTTTCATGGCCGACGCACGGCCGATTCAACATGTGCGTCAGCCACAGGCAGTCGGACAAAGGAATCACTCTGATTGGCTGTTCAGCTAGCGAATCAGTGCATGAGAAGCGAAACGGTTACTTGATAACAATAACTAGGCAGTCCGGATAAGTCCTCTCCACACACAGTATCTGGTCGGCGAGTGTGCGTTGCGCCTCCTGCGCGTTCGCATGCGGTGGAATGTACACACCAACCAAATCTAAGATATTGAAGTGACTGTTATTTTGTTTATATTAATTGTTGTGTTGTTATCTTAATGTGTGCATATGTGTAAATGTGTATGTTGATTGTATATAGAGGATATACATATTTGTATTATTGTATTTTGTATTCGGGATTGTTGGAAACGTTATATCGATCTCTCTGTCTGTACAAACACACAGAAAAATTGACATTAAAGTTGACTTTTGACTTTGACTTGACTAAATCCACGTAGTACAAGAGATGGAAACATTAATATTTGTCGTCCGGATTACAGAATTGACCAGAAGTTGTCACAGTCTCGGCGGTGTGTGGCGCAGTGGACTAGTGCGTTGGTGTTCGGATCAGGGGGGTCACAGGTTCAAACCCCACTGCAGTCAGCATGTCGTTGTGTCCCTGAGACACTTCACCCCAAATTGCTCCTGTGGGGATTGCCCACAGTATTGAGTATGTAAGTCGCTTTGGATAAAAGCATCTAACAAGTGACATGTAATGTAATGTCTCTGTGTCCCGCTGCACGTTTACACAACACTGTGGTTACACTCTTATCATCAAACAAGACTAAACTTGTGCAGAAAGAGACGAGGTGTGCATGTGAACTGGAGCCATTTCTGGGCAACTTCTCAGTGGAAAAGTTGTGTGTTTTTGTTTCATTGCTGCCGGTTTAAACATGATTTATTATGATGAAACAGTGTGTTGTGGGACCATGAAACGTCTTGAAAAAGTCCCAGGCCTACAGTACATGCATTTTCAGGAGATTGCCCCAAAATGTAGGTTAATTATTAAAGCTAACATGATTCATTCTTACATTTCTTATCTTATTGCTGTCATGAGGATGTTTTAATTGAACAGTATTTTTGAGCAACTTGAATATGAGCAATGAAGAATATTAAGGAGGCAAAACAGCTTTCTATTTACAGATTTATTGTTGCTATATTATTATTATTATTAAGTAAAAGGAAATAAGTACCACATCATTTACGATCTGACAAACCACAACATGGCAAAACTGGGAGTTTAATTTCTCTACATTTTAAAAGAAAGTGAAGGATTTCTGGACGATTTGATGGACTGTAATATTTAGTTAAAATAATAGACTTGGGTCCATTCACAGACATTGATTTAGTTAAGTTAAACCTGCCTATTTAAACATACTAGGATATCTAAGACGTTTCCAAACCATGTCCGGGAAAGCATCAAATCCTAGTTTAATGGGCGACTGTGGCTGCGAGGGAGTTGTGGGTTCGATCCCAGCCCATGCAGTCAACATGTCGATGTATCCTTGGGCAAGATACTTAACCCTGAGTTGCTCCCGATGGCCAACGGTGTGTGAATGTGTATGAATGTTAGTTCCTAGAGTAAGGTACACTGCTCTGTATGAATGGGTGAATGACATGTAGTATGTAAAGCGCTTTGAGGGGTCGTAAAGACTGGATAAAGCGCTATATAAGTACAGTCCATTTAATGTTTATCCTGTATGTTAAGGTTCAGAATGAAACTAAAAGAAAGACAACAGTCATAAAAAAGTATTATTTATTCATCATCTAACTCATTTGAAATACCCAGACTTTAAAGTGCCTTTTAAAAGAAATCGGAAATGTGGCCGTAAAAATAAAATCAGTCTCACTTGAATTGTTAATGATCTGGACTCGAGAGTATTACAGTATTTAGTTATTGATTTAACCACTTCTGCAGGAACAGGAAGACGTAGTCGCGGGCCAGAGCCAGCTGGGGGAGATCCTGGCTGCGCGCCGGGTACATGTTGGCACAGTGGGCTGTTCCTGGATCAGAGGAAGAACGTTAATATGAAGGATAGGGCAGCGAATGAACAGTAACACTGAGATTGTCTGGGATACGAGATCAATTATGCACCCAATAAAGTTTCAATCGAACACGTGAGGCATTGTTCTGCTCTGTTAAATCTGTTGCTTGGCTGCTGTTGTAGCCTGAAAGCCACTGAAAAGCCTTTAAAAACTGAGGTCACACCAGCCACCACCTTATTTTGATGGCAAGGATGGCTTTTGTCCCTTTTAAATCCTATTCCTAGATAACTTATAACCTTCTTTTTCGAGCTGTAAACACAGAGTCCAAGTGCTTTTTACTTCACTTCCCTTTAAGTGTTTTATTCACCTTTGATGAACACAGCGGGCAGGTCGGGGCTGATGTCCTGCGTGACCCCCAGGGCGTGCCAGGGGTCGATGGATCCGTTGGGAAGAACGATTCTGGAGGAGCGGATGTTGTATCCTCCGTAATATTCGTTGGTCTCAGCCACGGCCTCCGCTAGCTGATCAGCACTGACGTTAAAGAAGTCTGCACACTGCTGCACGTGGTACCTGCACCAGAAAACACACAGCTTATCTTGGAGGTTATGTCAATTCAAAATAACACCCCAAGTGGAAATGGATTAATTCCCATTTTTGAAGCAAATGAGACTTGTTTTTAGTAAAATGATAACACGACATTTTGTTGATTAGAGATCTGTTCAGAAGAAATGTGATATTCAAGCGACAATACTTTCTCCTCTGTTAGTGGAATTACTCATTTTCTAGACATTATGCTTTGTATTCATGTATGTAAATGTGTCCAAATCAATGCAAAACAGTTCATTGGAGGTATATACAAACAGGAAAATGGACAATGCATGATGATTATTTCATTTAGTTTGGCTTGGTCCACACTTATATAACTTGAACGCGTGAGGCGTTGTTCTGCTCTGTTGCTTGGCTTGTGTCGTGCAAAGCAATCTCCAAAGTTGTATGTTTTTAAGGCACCTTTTATGGTCCAAACACAACTGTCTACAGATTTCCCCCTGTCAATTAATCAAGTGTATGCATTTTGTAGACATTTCGAGCCCTTTATGTACACAGGGTGTCCGCGGGGTCTTAAGGCAAGGCAAGGCAAGGCAAGGCAAGGCAAGTTTATTTATATAGCACCTTTCAACACAAGGCAATTCAAAGTGCTTTACAAAAATGGAAGACATTATGAAAATGGCATTTAAAATCAGTCATTAAAAAGAAAAGATAATAAAATAAACATTAAAAGAAAAAATACATGGATAAAAGTTACAGTGTAGTTTAAGATGTGAATAGTTCAATTAAAAGCAGCGGCAAAAAGAAAAGTCTTCAGCCTGGATTTAAAAGTAGTAAGAGTTGCAGCGGACCTGCAGGTTTCTGGGAGTTTGTTCCAGATATTTGGAGCATAATAACTGAATGCTGCTTCTCCATGTTTAGTTCTGACTCTGGGGACAGAAAGCTGACCAGTCCCTGAAGACCTGAGAGTTCTGGATGGTTCATAATTTAGCAGTAGGTCAGACATGTATTTTGGGCCTAAACCATTCAAAGCTTTATAAACCAGCAACAATATTTTTAAATCTATTCTTTGACACACAGGAAGCCAGTGTAAGGACTTCAGAACAGGAGTGATGTGATCCACTTTCTTAGTGTTAGTGAGGACTCGAGCAGCGGCGTTCTGAATTAGCTGCAGCTTTCTAATAGATTTTTTAGTGAAACCTGTAAAGACACCATTACAGTAGTCCAGTCTACTGAGGATAAAAGCATGGACAAGTTTTTCCAAATCCTGCTGTGACATTAGTCTTTTAATCCTGGATATATTCTTTAGGTGATAGTAGGCTGATTTAGTAACTGTTTTAATGTGACTGTTGAAACTCAGGTCAGAGTCCATGACTACACCTAGATTTCTGGCTTCATCTGTTGTTTTGAACATTGCAGACTGAAGCTCAGCGCTAACTTTTATACGTTGTGCCTTGGCTCCAAAAACCATTACCTCAGTTTTATCTTTGTTTAATTGGAGAAAGTTCTGACACATCCAGTCATTGATTTGTTCAATGCACTTACTCAGTGTTTGAATTGGAGCATAATCTCCTGGTGAAATTGTTACGTAAATTTGTGTGTCATCCGCATAGCTATGGTAACTTATTTTGTTGTTTTTCATTATCTGAGCCAGTGGTAGCATGTAGATGTTAAAGAGAAGAGGCCCCAAGATGGAGCCTTGAGGTACCCCACATGTCATATTTGTCAACTCAGATGTGTATTTACCTATAGAAACAACGTTTTTTCTGTCCTTTAAGTAGGACTCAAACCAATTTAGAACTGTTGCCGAAAGTCCCACCCAGTTTTCTAGTCGGTCTAGTAATATGTTGTGGTCAACAGTGTCAAACGCAGCACTGAGATCTAATAATACTAACACTGAAGTTCTGCCACTGTCTGTGTTTAAGTGGATGTCATTGAAGACCTTTACAAGAGCAGTCTCAGTGCTGTGGTTTGGACGAAATCCTGACTGGAACACATCCAAACAGTTATTTAAATGCAAGAAGTTACTCAACTGTTGAAATACAACTTTTTCAATGATTTTACCTAGAAATGGCAGGTTTGATATTGGCCTGTAATTGTTCATTACTGAAGCATCTAGATTATTCTTTTTTAAGAGCGGTTTAATGACTGCAGTTTTCAGGGCCTCTGGAAAAATACCTGAGTGAAGAGATGTGTTTACTATATGAAGTAGATCTGAGGCCATGCAAGGAAAAACATCTTTGAAAAATCCTGTTGGAATAATATCAAGGCAGCAGGAGGAGGATTTCAGAAGTTGAATAATGTCCTCTAGGTTTTTACCATTAATCTGATGGAATTGTGTCATGGTGTTTGAATTGATATTAGGTGGACACAGGGACAACACATTTGCTGTACCTGATGCAGAGGCACTGACTGCTTGTCTAATTTTCTGAATTTTGTCAGTGAAGAAGGAGGCAAAATCATTGCACGCCCTGGTGGATAGAAATTCAGAGGCTACTTACACTGGGGGGTTAGTTAGTCTGTCGACGGTCAATTCCAAATTATAAAGGCCAAGTCTCTCTTTATAGATTTCAAAGTGAACCTGGAGATTTGTTTTTCGCCACCTACGTTCAGCTTTTCGACACTCTCTTTTTTCTGTTCTCACGGTCATGGCCTTTCTCCATGGAGATATTTTCTTGCCAATCACTTCCTTTACCTTAGTTGGAGCAATGGTATCTATAACATTTTTAATTTTTGAATTAAAATGATCTACTAGCTCATTTACTGAGATGAAAATTATGAGTTAACATTTCCCTAGTATTTTCAGTTAAATATCGCTTTGTGGTTACCTCTTTCTGAACATTTTTGTGAACAGAAATAGAGCTCTCAAAGAAAACATAGGAATGATCAGATAGTGCAACATCAGTCACCACAACCTCAGAGATATTCAGACCCTTTGAGATAATTAAGTCCAGAGTGTGCCCCTTATTGTGCGTGGGCTCCGCCACATGCTGAGTCAGTCCATAGTTATCAAGAACACAAAACAGTTCTTTAGCCCCTCTGTCCTGGGGGTTGTCAACATGGATGTTAAAATCACCAACAATGACTAGACGGTCAAAGTCAATACACACTATAGACAGCAGTTCAGTAAAATCATCAAAAAAGCTTGCACAGTATTTGGGTGGTCTGTAGATATTTAGGAACAGAGCTCGAGAGGAGCATTTCAGCTGAAGGGCCACAAAGAAGCAAAGTTCCCATAAGATGTCTTCCTGCATTGAATGGAATCATTGAACAAAATAGCAACTCCACCCCCTTTCTTATGCATTCTTTCCTGACTCATAAAACTAAAGTTGGGAGGGGTTGTTTCGATAAGAACAGCTGCACTGTTATTTTGTTCAATCCAAGTTTCCGTTAAACACATAAAATCGAGATTGTGCTCAGTGATAAAATCATTGATTAAAAATGTTTTTCCTGCCAAAGACCTGACATTTAATAAAGCTAGTTCAAGTTTGTTGAATACACTATCAGTAAAAAATGTTGTGACAAGCTGTGGCTGACATTGAATCACTGCTAAATTTGATAACCTCACACAAACGTTTGAGTGCTTCCTGTTTCTAAGCTGATTCACCGCTCTTAATCTATTACCTATCAACACAGATATCAGCAAAGCTACTGGCAGGCAGGGCCCCGGCATGTGCTGGAAAGAGTTGAGAGTGCCATATGCCCTTGAGCCTGGACCCAGCACATATCAGTAAGAGTTTGTTGCGTTTTGTACACACACATCCTTATCAGGCTTCGGAGACTGCAGATGCTTTCTTGAAGGGAGGGGAGGTGGTTGACGTAGGCACGGTGATGAAGACGGGGGAGATGGTGCGCGTCTCTGCTTCGGTGATTTTGGTGGGCGTTGTGGAGGGGCGGGGGTAAAGGACATGCTGCCAGGGGGGGGAGGTGGTTGACGTAATAGGTGGTTGACTTAAAAAGTATTAAAAGTTGATAAATTAATTTAGCGAAAATTAAGGCTATTCAAAAGTATTAAACGGCATTTTCCAAGGTATTACATTTTGTAGCTTGTTTTCAATCAGCATATAAATTGTCCAAAGAGGTTGTATTCTACAGTCTGCCTGAATGTAATCATTGCGTAGGTGTGTAGTGTGATTCTGTGTAGTTTATTTATCAACAAAGATCAACAAAGATCAACAAATATTTTTGAGCGCACTTCCACAAGCTACTAAACATATATAAATGTGATAAATAAAAATAAATTAGACCAAAATAAATTAGATCAAATATGTTGCAGTGCACTGTCACAACCTAGCAAAGCAAAATAATTATTTTTTTCGATTATGTTTGTTTTCGTAATTGTGGCAGGCCAAAATCGTAATTGCGATTAAAATACGATTAATTGCACAGCCCTAGCTCATAGCTTTGTGACGTTGAAGCAGCAACAAATAACTTTTCCTGGAAGAATGAATGCAGATGCCTCTGTTTCTGTTTCCTTCAGAGCTAACATCAGCACTGACGTTAAAGAGGCGATACCTGCACCAGAACACACGGCAACAATGGGAACACTGGGAGGAAAATGGACAATGTTTATTTAGTTTAGTTTGGCTTGGTCGACTTCCACTTATATAACTTGATAGTTGTCATCCCTTCACGATACAAATATCAACATATTAAATCAACAATAATATGTCATTTCTTTCAGATTGCGACAGACTATAGCAAACTATTACCGATGAAGAAGCTAAAGCCTTACGGCCCCTACACACGGCAGCGTGCGTTGACGCTTCAACGCTTCTGCCCATTCACTTTGAATGGGGTGACGTCATGATTCGCCGAACTGCATTCTGGGAGCAAAGCGTAGCTTTTCTCGCGGTGCTCGCTGCAAAAGTAGAGCAATGTTCTACTTTTGAAGCAGAGGCGGAGGCGTCAGCCAATCAAATCCCGCGTATGCAAATCTGTCAGTACAAGCGCTAGCCAATCAAACCGCGTGTATGCTGGGAGAGCCAGACCGCAGTTCATTTCCTCATATGCCAAAAAATGTAGGAGAAAATAATCGTAGCGGTAGGGAATCACCCGGTGCTTTCAGTCCCTGTTTACCTGCCGGGATACAAACCGGAGGAGCTAGGCATGGAGGGAGGTCGCAGAAACAGTGGGTGAAACTGGTAGGTTTTCGCCTGTTTGGGGAGTTTATATCCAGTGTACTTCGTTTGAATGGACAGCAGGCATAGACAGTATATTTAGCCACCATGCAATGTTGCATAAAATAGCACCATAGACATTAATTAAAAATCGCTTTTTAGACATTAATGTCTATGGTGAGATTCATACACGGGTGCCTTTTTAAAGCCTTTTTACCCCGCTGCAAACAGAAACCCCCCCCCTTCCCAACACAAACTTTACACAGACCCCCCCTTCCAATTATCAACTCCTGTCTTGTTTCCGCAAACTCTTGTGTCCTGCAGCAGCTAAACGTTTTGCAAGCCCCCGTTCGTTTAGTACCTAAAATAATAGACATCGCTTTTTCCAGCTGACAAACCCGACTTTCTGGTCACTTCTTCAATTTTCCAGCCCTTGGGGAGAGACACGGGAGATTCATGTGATTGGTTGTTGGTCGCGTTGCTCGCGTAAACTCCCCAAGCTCAAGACACGCCCACCGCCAAGCGGCAACGCACGCCGCCGTGTGTAGGCAGTGTTAGAGCAGGGGTGTCAAACTCAAGGCCCGGGGGCCACATCCGGCCCGCGACTTCATTTTCTGTGAAAGCATATAATATGTGTATTATACGGTTACATGCCGATTTACAGAAGCACGTTGCCCATAAACTACATGTCCCACAATGCATCTCAAATTTGACTTTTTTCTCAGAATTTGACTGAATTTCTTCAAAACTTGACTTTTTTTCTCAAAGATTTCACTTATTCCTTTTTTTTTTACTTTTTTCTTCAGAATTTGGCTTTTCTTTTATAAATCATTTTGTAACATTCTCCCTGAAGAGACTTGCAATTATTTGCCCTAGACTTCTGCTTTCAGACGTAGTTAATCATGAAGTTATTACCCTATCCCATAATAATCCAATGCAGAGGCAATAATGTAATATAATGGATTATTTTATATATATTATATATTTATATATGTATTTTTATATAGTCTTAAAGTTACAACCGGCCCTTTGAGTGCAACCATAATGCTGATGTGGCCTGTGATGAAATTGAGTTTGACACCCCTGCCTTAGAGTATAACCTCAACACTTGTTTACATTATTTCATAATTATTTTTGCTCAATTATCAATAAATAGACACCGAAAACCAAATAAATAAAAAATACCTTATATATATTATCTTCAAAAAATCTCATTAAAAGGTAGGGTAGGTAATTCACTTCAGAAACTAACTGGATGGCCTACCTGCCTGTCAGCCTTCCATCTGTGCACAAACTTATCTCGTGCCCTCATTGGTCATGTGCGCGTTCGTGTGTGTTGGAGGAGGGGCTCTGTAAGGAAGTCTGAAGGAAGGGGCAGATTTTTTTCTAGCTTACTCGAGCTGGTTTCTCCATTCTTACCTACCCTACCTTTAAGTGAGACAATTTGAATAAGATAAACTAAATAACATATATGTAGATTATATATTTCCAAAAAGTCCCAAAAATGTTTTTATATATACAAAAGTGTGTCATTTATTACATTAACATTATTTATTTTACATCTGACATTTTCATATTAGTTATTTAAAGATGTAACTCTCTTTTATAAAACAGATTAAGTGTATTAGACATTTTAATTTCCTTCTCTTTGTTGTGGTCATAATGGTCCAGGGGAGCAGGTGCCGGGGAGAAAAGATTTATTAATTAAGACTTAATTATTCAGAGATGATGTTTGATGTACTCACTTCAGAGGGAAGCCGCTGAAAGGTTGGTCCGGTGAATCGGTGCTCTGGTAAAATCCAAATTCAGTGCAGGTCTGGTAGACCCACTGTCTCCCTGACGACACACACACACACACAATTAATTTGGGAATTACATTTGAAGAAGCCGCTAAAAAGTGATAGTAGAGAAATAGAGAATAACTAATTTATATATTAACAAACATATCTTATGAATATGTATGTTGTATACCAATAACATCAGCTTTCTCCTTAACAATTGAGTCATGTTTGCAATAAATAAGGGTATTTATTTGTTCCCGCAAGTCAAATTAAGTCCATTTTAGTTCATGGAATCAAAAGGCGTTGCCAACACAGTGCAGGTATTTCTACTATGAGTTTAAAATGGATTTTTTTTCACACTGAAGTCTCTCAGCCCCAATTAGCAGGAAGAGAGGGGAGAGTGAAACTGAAACCCCGAGGAGGGGGGAGGAGGAGGAGGAGGAGGAGGAGGAGGGGGGGGTTTATGTGGACACATCCCAATGGCTTTTTAAGAGACCACTTCCTGTTCCAGTGATCCCAATCCACATGAAACTGGAACCACATCCCGGGGCGGATGGGGGGGAATATATAGAAACCCATTTCAGGTTAAACATGTTAAGGCGTTACTCGATACTGAGCGGCCGACGCCGTGTTGTTAAATCAATGAAAGACCTGATTTTCCCCCAAATCTTCCAAAGCAGCATTGCTGGTATTACAGAAAATAACATCTAAGATTCAGACGCTGAACTCGTGCATTATCATCCGCCAATAAATACTTTATTTGTTAATTTTAATATACTTTTAATTTGAGTCTAAAACCCATAAAAATCTTCATTTCTTTGCGTTTTTTAAAGATTCCTCAAATTTAAGATGATTGTTTCCTTGTGTTGGAAAAACAATCCGAGGACTAAGAAAATATGTTTTAATCCACAAAAGTGCTCGTAGTTATTTGTTAATAAATTAGAATGAATTAATAATAATTATAGTAATTAATATTGTAATATAACAGCTTTTATTTTGTCTATTTATTTTTTCTCTTTTTCTGACTTGTGGATTGTTGTCTTGTTATATTTATTTCTTCCCTAAAACAAAAAGTCCCAGAAACCAATGGGTACCAAACAAATGAGGAACACTTATAAATAAGAATAACAAGAGGACATGTACTTACATATGACGTCCCTGTATGAGACCAAATCTGTGTCATAAGAACATAACAAACCCAAAAATAAAAAGGGACTAGAAACAGCCGAGTGTTTAAAACAGAAGGCACTAAAATAACCATGTTACCACCCACACACAACACACAACACACACCCACCCACACACACACACACACACACACACACACACACACCCACCACACACACACACACACACCTCCTCCTGCGGCCGGCCCCTCCCATGATGCATTAGTCATCTCCTTCAGGTAGGAGTTGAAGCTGACGTCCAGACATTTAACGGAGAAAGTTTCCATCATGAAGCGAGCCACGGCGACGTAACGTTGGTACGGATCCCCGAGCGTGGAGTCAGACATCGCCTCACACAGAACCTTAATGGTGATGTTAGTGCCCGTCACTCCCTGAAAATACACAGAGAAAAGAAGAAGGTTGAAGCAAATTGATCCACATTTTCATTCGATTTACACACGGCATCTATTGCACGTCTGTCCGTCCAGAGAGCGATCCCTCCTCTGTTTCTCTCCCTGAGGTTTCTCCCATGTTCCCCTTTAAACTGTGGGGGTTTCTCTGGAAGCTTTTCCTTGTACGATGTGAGGGTCCAAGGACAGAGGGTGTCGTATTGTCATACTGATATTCTGTACAAACTGTGAAGTCCACTGAGACAAATGTAACATTTGTGATATTGGGCTATATAAATAAACATTGATTGATTAATTGATGATCTCCAAGTTTGAAAAGATTATATTAACATACATTAACTTGCAAGGCATTAACCATGAAGTAATGAGAAGGCCAACATGTCACTCAAAGATAAAGTACAATGAAATGATGACACACAATTACTCCAAATAGACCAAAACAACTGCTAAATTACACAAAACAGAGGGGAAAAAGCTGTCGATTTTCTACAAAATGAATGAAGGCTAGGCCATGACATTTAATTGTAGTGTGGGATTTCTTTATAGCGGTTACAGTGGGATTTGTCTCCTGAAATAAAGAGACACTTCTTGAATTGAAGGATTGGTGCATGGAAAACACGACACAAAAAGACATGTGACCTACAAGCATAGGGGGGAGAAGTTATTTTAGTAGTGCCAGAGGGGGGAGAAGTACTCAGATCTTGTGCTTGAGTAAAAGTAGAAGTAGTCAGATCTTGTGCTTGAGTACATGTGGAAGTACTCTGATCTTATACTTGAGTAAAAGTAGAAGTAGTCAGATCTTGTGCTTGAGTAAAAGTACAAGTAGTCAGATCTTGTGCTTGAGTAAAAGTACAAGTAGTCAGATCTTGTGCTTGAGTAAAAGTACAAGTACTCAGATCTTGAGTAAAAGTACAAGTACTCAGATCTTATACTTGAGTAAAAGTACAAGTACTCAGATCTTGTACTTGAGTAAAAGTAGAAGTACTCAGATCTTGTACTTGAGTAAAAGTAGAAGTAGTCAGATGTTGTACTTGAGTAAAAGTAGAAGTAGTCAGATCTTGTGCTTGAGTAAAAGTAGAAGTAGTCAGATATTGTACTTGAGTAAAAGTAGAAGTAGTCAGATCTTGTGCTTGAGTAAAAGTAGAAGTAGTCAGATCTTGTACTTGAGTAAAAGTACAAGTAGTCAGATCTTGTGCTTGAGTAAAAGTAGAAGTACTCAGATCTTGTACTTGAGTAAAAGTAGAAGTAGTCAGATATTGTACTTGAGTAAAAGTAGAAGTACTCAGATATTGTACTTGAGTAAAAGTAGAAGTAGTCAGATATT
>NW_022988159.1:1135194-1237074 GCF_902827165.1 Trematomus bernacchii
GCTCTTTATTGATCTGATACTGCCTGTGCTGCAGCACCTCTTTCTACCTTCTGGAGAGAACACAGGGATTTTAGCCTTTGTTGAACATTTACATGCACAAAAACCTATATAACACACTACAGGAAAAAAATAAGTATAATAGGACCTCCTTAACATGGCTGTAGACGTAATCTTTTTTTCCACAAAAAGTCAAACGTGTGTACTGATTAGCGTCATCACTCAAACCCACAGTAATGAAGTGAAGTGTCAAAGTGGAAATGAACTGTTTGTTTTACTTTCCAATAGTGCAAGAGTGTAAGAATGTAGACATATACGTACTTGTGTGTGTCGAAAAAGACGGAAAATTACAGCTTCCATGACTTTCTGTGGGACCTTTGCTCCTGTACTTAACATGCTGACGACATGATGCTTTTAGAAATGAGTGTACGTGCAATTCCTACATGATGAAATTCTGTCGCAAACATTGCATCCTCTGAGTCACTGTGGTTTGGGAACAGGACAAGTCTCTAAAAACAACCTTTCTGACCTTTGTGTCTGCAAGGAAGCTAAATAAAAGACGTCCAATGTGGTCGGTGCAGAGTCAGAGTGACAGGATTAGCTCTGTGAGACGAACCGCAGCCATTTAAACCTCTGTATTAATCTATTGACTGACCTCACAGTCCCTATAATAACCCAGAACGGGCAAATATAAAAACATCACAGACAGACATAATGACTGCAGACGTAGCACCGGCTTGCTGAGAATAACGTCATTCATTAAAACTAAAAACCAGGGAAGAAAATCCTGTAAAACGTAACAGAGAAAATACCCCAATAAAATGGGGCAAACCAGGAGAAACTAAGCCATGTAGACTATTTGTATTTGTACTTTATCCTTGTTAGTGGCCTTTGAAATGACATTTTAACCATGTGTTACTTAAGCTATCAATTGAAAAACTTGATTATGAATAAAACATGTAGTTTGGTTTACAGGTTTGACATTAGGCGCTTTCACACCGGAGTACTTTTCCCCGTACTTTTCCCTTTTAGTTCCGATAGTTCCTGGGATTTTGCGTTCACACCAAAAAGAGAACTTAGTTCAGAGAACTTTTACCCCCCTTTTCAGTCCCTGCTAGAGAGGTGGGACTATCCTGGGGGGAAAAAAGTTCCAATTTCTGATTGGCTGGGCGAATTGCAAACCACGCCCCGTAAAACTCGGAAACGTTTTGTGAAAGCCGCCATTGTATTTGCTGGCATTAGCATTATTAGCATTAGCCCCGCGCACCAACGGAGGGAGACTAACTTATGGCAACACAAAAAAAAAACATTGGAGCGGTGGAGTGATGAGGAGGTGTCGGCGTTCTGGCGATTTACTTGGAAGGCTTCAGTAGAAGCTGCTGGGAGTCCCATGGATGGAGAGAGAGAGAGAGAGAGAGAGAGAGAGAGAAGAGTGGAGACGAGAGATCGAAGAGAGAGAGGAGAGAGAGAGAGAGAGAGGAGAGCAGATGACGAGAGATGGGAGAGGCGGATCGAGAGATTGAGAGAGAGAGAGAGCGGAGGAGAGAGAAGAGACGAGATGAGGGAGAGAGATGAGAGAGAGTAGAGAGAGAGAGAGAGTGACGCAGAGAGAGGGAGAGAGAGGAGAGAGATAGATAGATAGATAGCTAGATAGATAGATAGATAGATAGATAGATAGATAGATAGATAGATAGATAGATAGATAGATAGATAGATAGAAAAAATATCCCCTAAACCCTTGCATCATCAAAGTTTTTGATCTGCTCAAACTTAGCATTTCTCCTAAATGACAGGATAATGAAATATGTGTTGAAGAGACACTTTACTTGAAGTCTTTGGTGATGTTATCGTAGGTCTTGGGGTCCTTCAGGAGCTTCACAAGGGTGTTCGAAGCCTCTTCCACAATTTTGGGGCATTCTGCGTTCTCTGAGGCCAGCGAACGCCTCACAACCTCCAAGTACTCTGTGAAATTAAAACATGCAGACAGAGGGAGGGAGGACACTTAGACCTGGGCGGCTATAAAAAGCCACAATAATACACAACAACCCGGTTAAACACACAGGGCTATTCTGAGGCGCTGGAAAGCAGCAATTCATCTTCAAAAGAACACGCTGGATCCCAGATTTAGTGAAGTGCCGGAGAAAGGGTTTATTTTAAAAGGTTGCAAGTGAATTTCACAGTTTATGAAACTCTAGAGACTCCACATCTCTAGACCTGCGATCATTTCCACTTTTTTGCACTGTTTTTTACCGATTTATCCTATTCTTTCTTTTTATCTCCTTACAAAGTGCAGAGTTCCTATTTTTTTGTTCATGTATGACCTAAGAATAAGTGGACGATTAAAACAAAGAAAAAAAACACATTTTTTTTTTGTATATTTTGTCCGAATGTAGTTTCCTAAAGAAATTGTCAATTTGATTTCACATGTTTATTTATAACAGCAGCATGTAAAACAAACTATTGCACATAATTACAAATACAAAAAGAGTAGTAAATAGACAATTATACAATATAAACCTCTCAAAATAGCAGATAAAACATAACTAAAAGAGTAAAAGACTGTGAAGATAAAAATATGTGAACTATTGGACTAATAAAACACTATTAAAAGGGATAAATTAAAGCTAACACAATATAAAAGTGGGATATTATTAACAATTAGTGTTCAAGAATGGCATATTTAATAACAAATAAATGTAAAATGTACAGTGAGAAGTTTTAAAGGTCACCTATCATGCTATTTTTAGGCAATAGCATAGGTCTCAGATATATACAAAAATATAAAAAACATGTCTATGAAGTGTTTTGCTCAAAATACCAAACAGATCACCCATTATAGCCATGCTTCATATCCCTCTATTTCACTTCCTGTTTCAAAAGTGCTGATTCTGGGTATAAACAGGTCTCTCTTGAGAATGAGACCATGGGTGTTTCTCAATGTCGAGGACGCTTCCTTGGTAGCACATGTCTTCCGAGTCACTTGCTTCAGAAGCGAGGCAAGAATCCTTCCTAGCCTCGGAAAACGAAGAATTGTGGAACAGGCTAACAGGTGTGCAGGTGTGCGTCATATGCGAGGCCCCGCCTTAAATGGAGCGCGATTTCCGCCAAAGATTTGGAAATTGGTCCGTGCGCAAAGCATTGTGGGGATTTTAAGACCGCGGAGTCTACACATGTGCAGCCTCGAAATTTCCCGCTATGAAGTACGCCGGGCTCGGTAGAATTCCAAGTATGCTGTGCTACCAAGCCAGCATCCTCGCGATTGAGAAACGGCCAGAGTCTAAAATGCTGCGGAGATTATTAGATCAAAGATTATTTCTGAAACAGTATGGAGCTCAAAGGCTTTCTCTCTTGCCGGTTATACCACAAGGTGAGTTCCTTTTTATTTCCTGCTTCTTCACACACATGCTCTCCAGTACAGGTTAGCTCTGAGTGTTAGCCATGCTAATGTAAACACCGACCATATTAAGTCCAAAACAGTCGGGCATTGTTTCTGATAGCAACGTCTCTGATAGGGCCGTGGGTGTAAAGCCAGCCTATATTTCAGATATTACGTCATATCGGCCGCAAATCTGGATCAGCTCCGTTGTAGCCCCGTTTTTAGAGATTTGAGTACAGAGGAAAAGAGAGAGGGTTTTATTTGCTGACGCTGCGTGAGTTCCCCGACACACCGGGGACACATCTTTCTGTATAAAAGACATCAAAAAGTGCATTTTGCATGATAGGTCCCCTTTAAGTCCACTTATTGCCAAAAGACAATGAAGTCTTTAAATCTTTTTAACCTGGAGAGAAAGAGACACTCCACATTACAGAATCTTGGAATATTTCCACTCGTTTGCACTGTTTTATTCCACTTGTCTTACTGCTTCCTTTCTTTTTTGTTTCCTTACAGAGTGCACATTAAATACGTTGTACTTTTTACATTTATTAGGACCTCTTAACAAGATGACAATTAAAAAAACACAATATTTTGGGTATATTTCGTCATATTTAGCATCATAAACACTTTGTTAATCTCACATATAGACATTATTTCTGTACACAGTATTTATTCTACTGTACAATACTAAATATACCTCTCTTATTCTTGCATCCTACTTGCACCAATATGTCTTTATTAAACTATTGTACGTCTTTTCTCATTGTTGGAGGAGACGGGACTTAAGATATTCCCTGCCAAAGACAATCAGGCCTTTCAATCTTTCCATCTTTTGAACCCGGAGAGAAAGCCAAACTCTTCCTGGTGATGACGCCGACTGACTGCAGTGCTGATTTTGGGAAATAACAACTTTGTGTGTGTGTAGATATTATCTTAGAGTCAAATAAAATGTGTGTGTGTGTGTGTGTGTGTGTGTGTGTGTGTGTGTGTGTTCACATCTGCACGCCAAAGTGTGTATCAGCAGGAGTGTTTGTGCACACCACAGGTGATTAGAGGGCTTGTACTTTTCCAGTGTGTGTGTGTCTGTGTGTCTGTGTGTTTGTGTGTGTGTGTGTGTGTGCCTTTGTGCGTGTCTGTGTGTGTGTGTGTGTGTGTGTGTGTGTGTGTCTGTGTGTCTGTGTGTGTGTGTGTGTGTGTGTGTGTGTGTGTGAAGCGTGTTCACATCTGCACGCCAAAGTGTGTATCAGCAGGAGTGTTTGTGCACACCACAGGTGATTAGAGGGCTTGTTATTTTCCAGAGTGTGTGTGTGTGTGTGTGTGTGTGTGTGTGTGTGTGTGTGTGTGTGTGTGTGTGTGTGTGTGTGTGTGTGTTGTATATATATATATAAGTGTGTGTCTTCCTACCTGGGAAGTTGACAGTAGCATGAACCGGAGCGCTGGTGGCCACAGAGCCATGGATCAGGTGAGGGTACTTCAGTCTGCTCCAGGCAGCCAGGGAGCCGGGGTACGAGCCTCCGAACGCAACCCAATTCCTGTCGCCGAGCCCTCGAGTCTCCGCCGTGACGGACAGGAAGTGAGCGAGATCAGCGAGCGCCTGACGACTGCTGAGGAAACGCAGGTTCCCCGTACTCAGATCACTGTGTGGAGACAAGGAAGGTTAAATACAAAGGAACTTAAGTTCAAGGTTCAAGGCTTGTATTGTTATTTGTACATAGCTACAGTGTATATATATCAATGAAAATCTTAGGTCCAACAGTGCAACACAATAAAACAGATAAAGTACTGCAAGTAAATACAAATAAAATAGAACAGAAATAGTGCAAGAAGTAATTGGAATATGATATATTAGATACGTAATTTGTAAGTTGCAGACAGATGAATGTGATGGATGTTCTTTCAAAAGGTCTTATGGCCTGTGGGATGAAACTGACCCTGAGTCTGCGGCAGTGAGCATCTGCTGTATGATCCTCTCACCATACGACAATACATTGACTCATAATGGGAATTTTTCTGGGGGGATTTCAGCCCATAAAATACTACCTGGTCTTTTTCGATGCAGCGCTGCCATCTGGTGTTAAAACAACTGCACTGGGATCAGCTGCTACGTTATGAGTCAAAACTAAACATGGATAAGCAAGGTTTAGTTTGCATGATTCCAGAAGACCACTATACATCTGAATGACACCCAATACCTTATGGAAGTGATCCATTCTTTTCTAGTATAGTAGTATACAGGCACACGTATTATTTGTCTGGCACTAACATAGAACAAACCTTTAACCCGACATAAAAACAATTGGAAACGGAAACAGGATGGTTAAGAGCAGGACTTTCTTTTTAGATGCAGCACTGCCCTCTGGTGTTAAAACAGCTGACCTGGGATCAGCTGCTAACACATGAAGCTGTTTGCACAATAGATTATTGTCCCTTTGCTCATCAGGATTATGGAGTCAGAGTTCCTGAAAGTTGAATACGTGTCGAAGGTGATGTAAGTAAAAAAACGGGTTACCTCCTGTCTGTTAAAGAATTGATTTTGCATGTGTGTGTGTGTGTGTGTGTGTGTGTGTGTGTGTGTGTGTGTGTGTGTGTGTGTGTGTGTGTGTGTGTGTGTGTGTGTGTGTGTGTGTGTGTGTGTGTGTGTGTGTGTGTGTGTAATGAAACGATAAGCTCAAAGTGTACCTGGTGGGACGGCTCTTCCCATAGAAGCGATGCTCCAGCATGAAGCACAGCGCTCCAAGTTTCTCTGCGTATTTCAGCCAGGTGCCGTTCTGCATCCAGGCCGCGTTAGCAGGACCCTCGCCCCCGATCATCAGGAACACGGGACCCTCGGGCCTGGAGAACGCTTTGTTTACAAAGTACCTCTGAGGGGGGAAACACACATTCATGGTCAGGTTTGTAACAAGATGTCTGCTGTCTTTATTACATGACAAAAAAATCTACTTTTTCTCAAATGGACACGTATGGAAGCCCATTTAGGCCACAGACAAGAAACAAAAATATCCTGTAAGTCATAATTACAAGATAATAACTGATAATAATGAGATAGTAAGTCAACAAAGTAATGTACAAACAAATGAAGTCAGAGAGAAATAAAACAGTGCAGATGAAATACTGCTGCAAGTTAAATGCAGGGATAATAATTATAATAACATGGTAAGCTAAATTAAGAAAATGACAATAAAAACATGAAACAAAAATGTAAAATCTGAATTGAAATGGCCAAAAATGTGCAAAGCTTCACAGTAAAAAGTATAAAAGATGATGCAACGTACAGAGATAAAGTCTTAAAGAGGAAACTACTACCTCTCATATGCACTCTGTTTCAACTAGCCTATATATAGCCTGCTGCAACAGCATGATGCACTTCCTGAAACTCAGTTATACGTTTCAGTTTTGCAAGATTTACAGTGGCGACCGCTATGAAAACTCTATGGGGTCTTCACTGCAAAACCAGTTGAATCGACATGTATTTAAACCTTTTTTAGGACTTACTTGCTTCCACTGTCTGCTGTCAGCTCCATTGAAGTGATCCAGTTTCTGGGTGAACCACAGCTCCTCACACACACCCCCCGTGGTGCATTCAGAGTCCTGGCTTTCACTGAACTTCCTGAAGCCCTTAACCCGTCCCTCTGCAAACACACACAGAGACAATAACAGAAATACAGTAACGCTGGAGAAGAGAGACACACTCCTCTGAACAGCCATGTTGATACAAACAGAGAAGCAGGCAGGAGGCATGTGATTCACTTCCATGTGGTCATGTGATCTTCTGCTGCTTTCAACGACTCGTTAAAAACATGGGAGAAATGACTTCTTCAGGATTGCGAGACAGACTTGACAAAGTTCTTTCCCCACGATTTGTGATACGATGTATTTTATTTAAATACTTCAAATTGATCGAGAATATTTTTGTTTAAATGTATGTTAAATTGCATTGTGTTGTAAAATATGGCTAAAAACCTGGGTGTTTTTTTCTCTCTAGTGAAGTAAAGTAATTTTATTTAAATAAATAAGTTATCCAATTAAGTTATATGGATTTGGAGTCATAGGAGTGATATAATTAACAATACATTTGTAAAATAATAAGGAATGGCCCAGAATGTAAAGAGGTATACACAAAAGAAGAGATAGGTGAATAAAACACGTGGAAATGTAAAGAGATGTAAATAAAAGAATAAATATGTAATAAAAAAACAATACATATTAAGTCTGTGTACCTTCGGTTCAATTGTCTTTCTTTCTTAAACCAGTAAACAGAAAAGAGACTGCATTATTGTTTTTTGTTTTAGTTGTTTACCTTATACTAAATGGAATACTCTGTTACAGTAAAAGTCCTGCATTCAAAATGTTCCTCAAGTAAAAGTAGAAAAGTATTCTCATCAAAATATAGTTAAAGTACTGACAGTAAAAGTAGTCGTTGTGCAGATTGGTCCATTTCAGAATAATATATATGATATGTTTTATAATGATTGATCATGAAAGTGTTCTCAAAGCTGGTAAAGGAGCAGCTAGTTTGAATGACTTTGTATACTGCAGGGTAGCTTGTGGATTTACTCCAGGTGGAACTAAAGTCTGATTTAACACTTGATTATATTTCACATCATTCATCCAGATCTGTAAAGTAACTAAAGGTATTAAATACATGTAGTGGAGTAGAAGTACACCATGTACCTCTGAACTGTAGTAGAGTAGAAGTACAAAGTAGCATACAATGGAAATACTCAAGTAAAGTACAAGTACCTAAGAATTGTACTTAAGTAACGAACTTCACTCAAAGTCAACTTTATTATCAATATCTCTGATTGTGTTACAAACAGGGAGACCACAATTCAGTTTCACACTGTCCCAAAGATTACAAATATATACAAAAGAATATACACATATATATATATATATATATATATATATATATATATATATATATATATATATATATATATATATATATATATGTGTATAATACACAAAATAAAGATAAAAAGATATTAAAAAGACACATTAATAAATATATAAAAATAGCAGTCAGGTAGATTGATAGCTACAAACAGATGAGTATATGACAATTCATTAATATGACAACGTTACAAATATATTCAAGTAGTGCAATCACTGTCCATAGCAGCAAGTGGAAAGACAAAATGTGTCTGATGCAGGATGTGTGTGTGTGTGTGTGTGTGTGTGTGTGTGTGTGTGTGTGTGCCTGCGTGCGCGCGCGTGTGTGTGTGTGTGTGTGTGTGTGTGTGCGCGCGTGTGTGCGTGTGTGTGTGTGTGCGTGCGTGCATGCGTGTGTGTGTGCGTGCGTGCGTGTGTGTGTGCCTGCGTGCGCGCGTGCGTGTGTGCGTGTGTGTGTGTGTGTGTGTGTGTGTGTGTGCGTGTGTGTGTGTGTGTGTGTGTGTGTGTGCTGGAGTGCCCCCTCAGATAGATAGATAAGTACTTTATTGATCCCAATTTGGGAAATGTTTGCGTTGCAGCAAGATCAAATAATAAAGGCAAGGTGCACTAGAGATAGAGTTGCATTATTGAATGACAGGGTGTGTCGTCGTGTAATGTAAAACATGTCGTGTCAACATGTTTTATATGTTTTGTTTGTTTGCCATCCCAGTTCCTTGTCCACCAAACAGCCTCAGCACTTTGTACTTTGCCTCAGTCTTGATAGTCTGTCAGTGACTTTGATATCTTCTTTTTTAGACTTTGAGATATTTTTCCTGGTTTCTCCATCCTCTGCTTCATCCCTAAAGGTTTGTCTGCTTTTTATATATCTGTGCTCATTACCAGCTGGGTTTTGAAATTGAACTTCATTACAAACTGTTCCTGCTTTCCTGTTTGCTGCATTTGGGTTCAAACTCCTCGTACGTGTGAACCCACCTGGCTATAAACCCGTCTCTGATTCTGAAACACTCCCAGTTAGTACTGAACTGCTGTGATGTGAGTTTGAGTGCCGCATTGTTCGAGTTATAGTACTTTATAAATATATGAACAGTTTCTTCCCACTTTAACAATACTGAACATACTTTTATTTTGAGATACTTGTACTTTACTTGAGTATTTCCATTTTTTGCAACTTTGTACTTCTTGTATTTAATACCTTTAGTTACTTTACAGATGTGGATGAATGATGTGAAATCTAATCAAGTGTTAAATCAGACTTTAGTTCCACCTGGAGTAAATTCACAAGCTACCCTGCAGTATACAAAGTCAAAAAACAAAAAAAAAGGGTGGACAAGCAGTCTGAGGTGCTTGTTTCTACACGGACCCTCACTATTGCGGTAAGCGTGTTGTCCCTTCCGGTTGTTGTTGTCACCTCCGGGCAGGGCCGGCCCTAGACATTTTGGTGCCCTAGGCGAGATTATGATTTGGTGCACTTTGAGCACACAATTACTAGAGACTAGATCTAGGGTTAGGGCTAAAACACCCATATGAAAAAGATTGGTTTACATTTTAATAATCAAATAAATATGTGAACATTACATGTCATTTGTTAGACACTTTTATCCAAAGCGACTTACATACATTCAGTTCTGTGGACAATCCCCACAGGAGCAATTTCGGGTGAAGTGTCTTGCCCAGGGACACAACGACATGCTGACTGCAGTGGGGCTCGAACTTGCTATCCCCTGATTCGAAGTCCAGCACAATATCCACTTAGCGGTGGCGGTTCTAGACCAATTTGACTGGGGGGGCCTCGCTGGGGCCAGTTATTTTCTGAGGGGGGCCCAATAAATGCAGGACGAAAAAGACAAAGACAGTATGAAGTAATTGCGCATAAGAAAACAATGCAATACACTTATTGGTATTTGTTTCATTACACATATTTATTTCAGCTACTTATAGTTACAGATGTTACGCTCTAATGCAGGGGTCTCCAACCTTTTTTAGGGTGAGAGCTACTTTCAGAAAATAAAACAAGTCGTGAGCTACTTTTACCCTTTTTTTTGTTTTTTGCATTGTATATATTTAGCACATTTTAACATTATTATATGCTGACCTTTAACCTTTGTGTGCTGTTTGGGTCTGTGGGACCCGTTTTCAGTGTTTACTAAAATAACATGTATGCTATTTAATTATTTGAACCTGCTTTATTTGGGGGTGGGCCTCACCTCCTCTAGGGGGGCCCTGGGGCATGCACCCCCGGGGAGATGTTTTTTTAAATGTTGAAGTTAAATGCATCAATCTTGAGCACTTTGAGTCTCTCTCTCTCTCTCTCTCTCTCTCTCTCTCTCTCTCTCTCTCTCTCTCTCTCTCTCTCTCTCTCTCTCTCTCTCTCTCTCTCTCTCTCTCTCTCTCTCTCTCTCTCTCTCTCAAACACCCTTTCCAAACGTGCATTGCGGCTAAACCATCGAATCACCGATCACGTCACATCCGTTAATTCCACATCCACACACATGGATTAACATCGATTTAATACATTAATGTAGCCTTTGTTTCTGCTAAAAGAGGTGTCGACCAGCTGGGGCAACAAGAAAATCGGCGAAATCGTGTGTGACTATTAAAAAATAAATCATTATTATATTAATATTGACAATAACAACCGACCGTCGGGGTAGCATTTGCTTGGCATTTCCGGGTATTTCTCCACTGGTTGGGCCATGTTAACAATACCGTGTAACTGTCACGTTTGAAGGGACGAAATCGTGACATCTTCACGTCTCCCAGCATGGTAGATCGTCACATGTTCACGTCTTGCCGTGATACCGGGTTGCATTGAATATGATGAAGCTGTTTCAGCAGCAATGCAACAGATGACCAACTCTTTGCTCCACAGCGCTGCTCCTGGCCGGCCTGTTGTCTGTCGTCCACATCACTGATGAAGGCCTGAGCATCTTCTGGGTCTGGCTTCTGGTGTTCCTACGACCCCCGGTCAGAGAGGAGCAAACACTGGATGATCTGCTGCAGAAAAACGTCCCTAAGGAGGAGGTAAGGCCATGTGCTCACCATCAGACTGATTGATTGATTGATTGAAAAGTTTATTAACAGCTTGTATATTGGGTACAGTACAGTACAGCTCAAAACATACAATTGTTAAGGGGATGCAGACCAGAGAAAGACTTTCGTCTTGTTTACATCAGGGTCCCCCATTTCCAATTCATCATATCATTTAAGACATATAAGACATATTTGACATACAGATGGCTTATTTACAATTTACATACAGGTGGTTTTTTACATACAGATGGCTTATTTACAATTTTCATTTTAGATTTCGTTCTAATACATCCTAACCGGACATTTAAGACATACCAAGTCTACAGATATACAGTTAGTAACAGAGTCTAAAATGCGAGTATATACATAGATGGGGGGGGGAAGCTGTCCATTGTACGACAGGTAGACTAAATACTGGTTTTAAACCACAGCTGTTTCCACACACACTGCTCCTCTTCTCAAACCTTCTCGTGCTGGGAGAAGAATAAGATCGATCTGAACTGTAAATCTTCAGATCGCTCTTTGTGGTTTTGTATGATTCTCTCTCAGCATGTCTTTCTGTCTGCGGAAACTGATGGCATTAATGTTAAACACATCACACAGAACTGAAAGACCTGCTGAGATGAATCACTGCATATATATGTTCTGATTATGGTGTCAAATGTGATGTTAAATACAATGCTAAGAAGAGCGCTGTAATGATCTGCAGAGCAAAAGGGGAGAAGAACCTTGGTTTTCCAATAGTCTATCTGTCAGGGCAGGTGCTGTCTGTTTGCTGTAAAACGAAGTATCTGGGACTCATCATTACAGATTAAATGGCTGATGATGACGACATGTATAGACAGCGGCGTGTCTTGTATACACAAGATAATATTTTGGCTAGAAAATTCTCTTGGGCTGAAGTCGAATAGTCCATTTAGCTTAGGAACCTTCCTAACGGAGTGAAATGACCCGGAAGTCCCTCAGTGGCAGCCATGATAGTTGCTTATTAAGCTTTTTAAAACGTATGTGGTAAGTTGCCAAAGTGCTTTGTTTTGAACGTTCATCAGTATTATAATCAAAAAGAGAAATATGAACGTGTGGTGACACATTATTAGTATATAATTCACCGTGTGATTCAGAGTTTTGGGAGCATGTCGCTGCGGCGTGGTTCGCACACGTGGAGGCACACTTTGCCTGCCGACAAGTCCGTGACGGGGATTTGAAATATTTCCACGTGGTAGGGAAGCGATGGGAAGCTCCACGTCATCCAGGTTGGTGGGATTTATCACAGACCCCCCACACCATGGCAAATATGAGGCGATTAAGGCCCTTCTCCTTAAGACATTTAGCTTATCTGCTAAGGAGAGGGCCCGCCAGATTCTTGACATTCAAGGCCTAGGAGACAGCAAGCCATCTCAGCTAATGGAGAAAATGCTAAATCTGCTAGGGGGGGAAGACCCCCGGATTTTGTTCATGGAGACATTCCTGCGCCACTTGCCTTCCCGGGTTCAGACGGGGCTAGCCAACACGTCCCGTGCCTTGGCCGAAGAGGCCGACCGTTTTTTCCTGGCTACCCAGCAGTCCGGTGCAGAGGCGCTAACTGTGACGCTCAGCGCCCCCTCAACAGTTACGAAGGCTTGGGGGAGGCTGGACGCGGGAGAGTGTTTTTACCACGCGCGGTTCGGGGCCAGGGCGAAGAAGTGTGTCGCTCCCTGCAGTTACAAACCTCCGGGAAACGGGGGAGCCGGCGCTCAGTATTGGCCCTGAGCGTTGGCGGGACGAGCAGGCTTCTCTTCGTCAGCGACAGAGTCTCAGGAAGCTTGTTTCTGTGTGACACAGGCGCTCAACGGAGTGTGGTTCCTGCGTCGAGGGAAGACGTCGCTCGTGGGGGACACGGACCGCGGTTGACGACGGCTAATGATACCACCAGGTGCCCATGCATCCCCTGGACGTTCCTAAGACGGCAGTGATAACGCCGTTTGGACTTTTCGAGTTCCTGCGGATGCCTTTTGGGCTCAAGAACGCCGCTCAAACGTTCCAGCGCCTGATGGATTCGGTGCTGCGGGACCTGCCGTTTGTGTTCGTCTACCTGACGACATACTTGTCGCCAGCGCTTCGGTGGAAGAGCACCTGTCACACCTCCGAGCCCTTTTCACGAGGCTCAGCCAACACGGGTTGATAATTAATCCTGCAAAGTGCCAGTTCGGGGTGTTTGGCATTGACTTCCTCGGACACCGCGTCACCAAAGGCGGTGCAGCACCCCTGCCGGCGAAGGTTGAGGCTGTTGCGGCCCGGTCGCTCCGTGAGTTCCTGGGGAGGGTGACTTTCTACCACCGTTTCATCACCCGGGCCGCCCACATTATGTGGCCGCTGTATGAGGCTTTGAAGGGTACGCCGTCCAGGCGATCGACTGGACGGCGGAAGCTGAGTCTGCTTTTACGGAGGTCAAGACTGCGTTGGCTCAGGTGGCCCTGTTGGCGCACCCATCATCCACAGCTCCCATCTCCATTACCACAGATGCATCAGACTACGCCGTTGGTGCGGTGCACGAGCAGTGGGTGGAGGGCGCTTGGGAGCCACTCGCCTTTTTCAGCCACTCACCTTTTTCAGCCGTCAGCTGACGCCCAGGGAACGCAGGTACAGCGCTTTTGACCGAGAACTCCTTGGACTCTGGCTGGCCGTGCGGCACTTCCGTTTTTTGCTGGAAGGCCTTGAATTTACAGCGTTTGTCGACCACAAGCCGCTCACGTTCGCCATGTCAAAAGTGGCAGAGCCTTGGCCTGCACGTCAGCAGCGGCAGCTGTCTTACATCTCGGAGTTCACCACAGACATTAAGCACGTGGCTGGCAAATCGAACCTGGTCGCAGATTGCCTCTCCAGGGTCGTCATCGGGGCCGTCCAGTTGGGCCTGGACTATACCCGCATGGCGACGGACCAGGTCACGGACCCCGGCGTACAGGCCCTGAAGGAGGATGGCTTGGGGCTGCGCTTGGAAGACGTGGTTTTCGGTGACGCGGGCGTTACTCTCCTGTGCGACGTCTCCACAGGCCTGCCACGGCCAGTCGTTCCCGCCAGTTGGAGACGCTCCATTTTTGAGGCGGTGTACGATCTGTCTCACCCCGGCGGTAAGCCTTCGTTGCGCTTGGTGGCCGCGAAGTTCGTCTGGCGGGGGCTAAAGAAGGACGTGAGGACTTGGGCTGGTGAGTGCGTGGCTTGTCAGCGTGCACCGCCACACGAAAGCCCCTTTGGTGCCGGAGAGGAGGTTTGACCACGTCAACATCGACCTAGTGGGTCCATTGCCCTCCTCTCAGGGTTTTTCCTACCTCCTCACCATGGTGGACAGGACGACCCGTTGGCCGGAGGCGGTTCCTCTCGTGTCGACATCGGCGGCTGACATAGCCCGGGCTTTCATTGCGACGTAGGTATGTCGCTTTGGCACCCCGTCAGACATTTCCTCGGACCGGGGTTCGCAGTTCTCCTATCCACTATCCCTTAACCCCGTGACGTTTCACACAGAGGTCAAGGGATAGACGATAGGGTTAGACGTTAGGAGCTAATTTTTGGATTATCCGACCGCAACCGTGGTGTTCAGATAAGGTTAAGGTGAACCTCTTTAGAGCTTATTGTACTCCTCTCTATACTGCCCCCTTGTGGGTCAAGTTTAAGAAGGCGAGCCTCCAGAAGCTCCAGGTTGCTTATAATGATTGTTTGCGTATACTGCTTAGAAAACCAAGGTGGTGCAGTGCAAGTGAAATGTTTTGTAAAGCACGAGTCAACACGTTCCATGCTCTCTTGAGAAATCTGATGTACAAATTCATCTGTCGATTGAATGTTTCTCATAACTCTGTCATTATGCTGCTTTCAAATCCATGTCTCAGTGCTGTACGCATGTACAGTCACCTCTGTGGAAACATTGGTATAACTGCCTTTTTTAATTTATATTGGAGTGTTGTATGTCTTTTAAAAAATGGACCAAGAGTCTCTTTAAATAAAGCTGATGCTGATGATGACTGCCAAGACAACTTGATCTCATCCCTACCAGCCATATTTTACAGCTTGGGCAGCAGCCTTTTGTTTTGTATAACTGACACAGACGGTTTGTGTTTTGGTTAACGTTGGAATAGCTTCTTCAATAGCTTATCTCAAAGAATTAAAATAATCTAATTTTAATATTCCTTTACAAAGGCAATATATACTGATTGATTGTATATCTCATCACTTTGTGGAGCAGGTCTGTCAACGTTTGTTGTTGTTTAATGTGATCTTTAAATAAAGTTGCCTTGACTATCTGAGCATAACTAAAGTTACTCTGTTACTGAAGGTTGCAGAGAGCAGAGTCCCAGCAGAGAGCAGAGTCCCAGCAGACCAGAGGCTGCGCTCAGTTCGGACAGTTTATTCAAAGAGTTTCTTCACCTGTCTTGAAGGACCTTCTGGATAAACTCTTTGAGTCTGAAGTGATCACTGATTCTGAAATGGAGTCAGCCGGAAGAAAACCCCAAAGAGAGGGAGCACGAGAGGTGGTGGACACGGTGCGAAAAAAAGGAGCTGCAGCCAGCAGGGTTCTGATCAATGCTCTCCGTGAGCTGGACCCGTATCTTTACAGAGAGCTCAATTTGAGCTGAGGCAAAACCTGGAGTGAGTGAAAGCCCCTGCTAGTTATGCTAGTTACGTATGTGGCTACACTAAAAAAACTGACTTTTTGGTGTAGTAAAATATACTTAATTAACTGTCGTACTTTTTACATGGTAATATCAAGATTCACAAAGAACTAGAATTTCTTAAGTAACATTTTAAATGTATACACCTTTTATTCATGTAATACATTTACAGTATGGGAGGAGTACGTTTTATTATATATTTACTCATACTATTTAAATGATTTATAGTCACTGCTCATAAACCTTAAAATACTAAGTAAATGTTAATCTAAAACCATAGTAGCTGTTTGAATCCACGCATGCGTCTTGACAAGACAAGATACCCGCGTTTTTGGACGACGGTTCAGTTGGGTTTGCAGTTGCACATTTGAAGGCTGTCGGAGGAGCTGCATGGCTGGAAAAAGAAGTGTTGGTAAGTTATTGTCTCTCTGTTTAAGACTTATGATAATATATGTGTCTTTGTGCATAATAGCCTGATTCTTGTTTGCTTGAACCATGTTAACTGTTATGTTTATGCATGGGTTTTGTTGTTGTGTGATTTCCTGTTTTGCTCCTTTTACCCCTCACTACTCTGTCTCTCCTTCTCTGCAGGGCTGGTGTGTGACAGGGGGCGTGGCTTTCTCCTGGCTGCAGATGAGGCACACCTGTTCCCATTCAGATAATCACCTGCTCTTTAAGAGCCTGGCCCTCACCTCACTTCTCTGCCAGAGAATTAAATGCTGTTCAACGATCCAGAGTGCCTTTCTGCAGCCTTGAGTTTTGTTTTGTTCCTTTGCAGTTTTTGAGCTACTTTTCGAGTATAGCCTGGGACGTTTCCCTCTGCTTTGTTTTTGGACCTTTCTGCAGCCAGCCAGCTCCCTGTTTTCAGTACCTGCCTTGGCCTATTATTTATTAAACACCTTGAGCTTAACTTGTCTCTGTCTCTGCTTTGGGGTCCAAGAATCCATACGTCACATTAACGTTTCTGTCCATTAGTTCACAAAGTTGAGAGATTATGTTTTAGATATGTTACGTGCTGTTAGCTAGCTAACCTTAACTGTAATTTACCAGATAATTAAAAAAAACACTCACATGCATCTAAAGAAGGTTCCACGTTTTATTTCAAATAATTGAAATTCTTTAATTTTCATGTCTTGTATGTAACTTTTTCTCGGACTGGATGGGATTAAGCTGACCCCAAAAGTACAAGCTTTGAAGGTGAACCTGCTGCCTTAAAGACATGGAAAATGTGTTCTTCATATGTACCTTCCACTGTCCATGTTGCAATTGCTCAGTTTCAGGGAGCTGTATCAATCTCTGTCTCCCCCCTCTGCCATTTTTTTCTTTCTCAGTATAAACATTTCTCCCTCTTTCTCTCTCTCACACGGATTACAGTTGTTGCCGTCTATTCATATTCTGTTATATGTTTTTTCCCCCTCCTTAGGTAAAGAAACGTTTGTATTGAATGTTTAAAAAGCACCACTCCAAATCTATGATGGAGTAGATTTTGTATTTTTTGATAAGTTAATGTTAATATAATGTTAATGTTGCATGCAGTTATTATAATGTTAATGTTGTCGGCTAATAGTGATTGAATTGTTGACAAAATAAAGTTTAATTGTATTGTATTTTAGTTGTGTGATTTGTGCTCAATGTATATTAAATGCATAGATTATTACATTTATTAGGTAACATTTTTCAAAAGTAAATGAGTAACAATTACGTAATTAAAGTGAGTAATATAACTTCAAACAAATGAGTAATTCAACATTTTAAACAGAAAAAATATGATAAAATCTACTTATTTACTTCATAACAGTAACTATTACAGATATATAATATTTACTTAATAATTTGATAACAGTGATGTTCCTGTCCATGAAGAAAATAATTAGACTTTACTTAATTAGTTCAAATAAATATAACGTGTAACTTAAACATTATTAAGTAAGATTTACTTAATATTTTCACAAATGTTATGTCTGGTGATAAGTACATTTTACTTGATACTGGAAAGTAAGTTCTACTTGATATTACAGCAGTAAAATATACTTAAAAAAAGTAAGTGCAAATACTTGCTAAGATTTAATCAAGTAAATCCTACAAGTCGTTTCTTTGAGTGTACCAGTAACTAGAGATGGGTGGCAGGTACTAAATTGTTACCGGTACCTGATTGGTCAGGTGATGTGGCCGTCTGACCGCCGTCAGCCAGCAGCGCAGACCTTAAAGCCACCTTTTCTTTCATTTGTTTTATACAAAAACAAATCTGAACATCATATGTTTTGAATACAAACCAATGGACATCAGGCCGGGAGATATGTTATTAAAACACTGCAGAGCCCATACTGTGCCTGTTTACTTCCTGTCTGTCTTCTTCTGCTGTTCCCGTTGATGTTTACTTCCTGTCTGTCTTTTTAATTACATTTCATTGCACTAACTGAGATAAAAGAGGAGGATTTAAATGCAGAATGTTAAATTTGATATGTGATAATAAGTTTAACTGTTCAAACTGCTTCTGTGAATACATTCATTATTATTAAAAACATGAATTAAAAACAAAGTAAGCTTCTTCCAAAGATTTGCACACACACACACACACACACACACACACACACACACACACACACACACACACACACACACACACACACACACACACATGCCCCCCCCCAGAAGAAAAGTTTTAAAAATAACCCCTTAAATGATGACTTCTAGTGAATTTAGGGGGGGGAGGACCCTATAGTGCCCTGCCTCCCCTTTCTATGACAACACAATAGAGATAGGACCAGATGAGTCTACAGGATGAGTCGACGGCATCTTTTTTATATACATTGACGCTTTCATTTAATTTTTCCATCCTTTTTTTAATCGCTGTAATTGTATTGCCTTTGTCATCTGTACACACGACACCTATTGCACGTCTGTCCGTCCTGGGAGAGGGATCCCTCTTCTGTTGCTCTCACAGAGGTTTCTTCCTACTTTCCACTGTTAATTGTGGGGTCTGTTTTGGGGAGTTTTTCCTTGAGCGCTGCAAGGGTCTAAGGACAGAGGATGTCGTACCTGTACACACTGTGAAGCCCTCTGAGACTAATTGTAATTTGTGATATTGGGCTATATAAATAAAATGTGATTGATTGATTGACGCACACAAGGGGCTATAGTGCAAATCTTAGAACTGAAGGAACACATGCTTAACCAAAAATACTATCCACTGTCTTTATTTTTTTTCCTGAGAATAGGGTTGAAAGAGACAGATTTAAATTTACAAAGGGAGTTGAAGCAACATTTGACAGAAATCCCACATAAATTACAAAAGTACACAACTAGCAAGATATATATACTGTAGATATATACTGTACACACAAAGTAACTTATATACTAGACTGAAATAACTAAAATGAATGCTTGTTGTGGAGAGGGGCACTATGTCCAGCGTCCATTCCTCGGGGTAGGAGTTTGTGTGTGTGTGTGTGTGTGTGTGTGTGTGTGTGTGTGTGTGTGTGTGTGTGTGTGTGTGTGTGTGTGTGTGTGTGTGTGTGTGTGTGTGTGTGTGTGTGTGTGTGTGTGTGTGTGTGTGTGTGTGTCTGTTTGCATGTGTGAGTGTAGTTGGGGGGCTTTGGGAGAGTCAAAAGGGATGCAGGTGACCTCTTTGGATGAAGGCAAGTGATGGCATCCTGTCAAAGAGAGGGTGAAGTTCAGGATTTAAGAAAACAGAGCTGGCTAATTACAATGAGAATTTTCTTAATCATTTTATTTACTTAATCTCACCTTATTAAGCTACAAAAGCATCTTTCTCAATAAGTCACTCTTCTCAGCAACCCTATCAATGACCACGTCGGAGTCCAATGCCATGAGGATGTCTTTCTCAGTGGCCATCAACAAAAAAGTCTCCAGCTTGTTCTCTGACAGACTGCTTCTGAGTCGGCTCTTTATGAACTTGAGCGTTGAAAATGTTCTTTCACAGGCCACCTGAGTTAGGGAAAGGGTCAGCAGGAACTTATATGCAAGCCCAAGGACATGATAAGCATCTGACAACATGTTAAACCGCCTGAGTATCTCATAGCAGCACAGTGGGCAATTTTTGCAGGAGGAGCAGCTTTTATGCACAATTTCAGTCTCCTCTTCCTTTCCTTCTGATCCATCTTCCACCGTTCTGGTCTTATATTCTTCCACATGTGATGCTTTAAGCCTGTCCCACTGTCCAGCTAAACCTATCAGCTCTGACTGTAGATTCTCCACTGTAGCCCTGCTGTCAAATCTGATAAGACAATTACTGAGGTATTTGAGTGCAGTATTTGGGAGCGACGTGGTTCTGATCTGACTGAAGTTCCTAGGGTCCAGCCATGCTTAGTCAGCAAAGAGAGTTCCATGTGTCATAAACCTCCTGTGGATTGTCTCGATTGCTGTGTCCAGAATAGCGTTGTGTACATTTACTTCATATGCTCTCTCTGCATCGCTTCGTGCTTCATCTGGAGACATCTCTTCAGCCCTGCTTCTTTTCTTTGTTCTTTTCTGAGGTAGTGCAACCGCCACATCAATGTCTGTTCCTTCCTCCCTCTCCTCAATGTTTTCATTTGTCCATTTGGCAAACGTGTCTGCAGCTGCTTTCACAGTTTTGAAATCCCTGGCGATGCTTTTGAGACTTTCTTGTGTGGCACTCACCATTCGATGGGCGGAAAGGATGTCCATCTTTTGTGTCTGGAGGTACTTGGACAGCGGAGTGGTTTTTTCAAATAGTCTCAGGAATATCTGTGCTGTTAACACTGTCTCAAATCTCAGGAGGCCCTCTTTAAAGCCTCGTGCTTTGGCCCGTACAGTTGGCTTTTCATTTGCCTTCTGTTCTATGGCTGCCAGTGTGAGCACTACATCAATAAAGAGGCCTTTCTCTGGTTTATTGAAATTTCCAAACACCTTTCTGACAGCTTCGTGCTTTGCCCATCATCTTGTCTGTCCAATTGGGGAGAGGCGCCTGTGGCTCTTGTCTTGGGCTTGTTTCTCCCACAGATTGACCTTCTGATATGACTCCCTGATAAACACTGCTATGTCATTGATTAGGTTGAAAAGTGTTCCACATTCGATGACAGTTTGGGTAGTTTCAGCCAGGACAAGATTAAGAACATAGCACCACACATGGACATGAGTGGGTGACTGGGAGGTCATCAATGCAGAAAATCCTTTGTACCGGCCTTGCATATTGGATGCTCCATCTGTTGCATTACCTATACACATGCCCTTGTCCAGTTTCAGATGCTCTAAGACCTCTGAGAGCAAGTTCACAAAGTATTGTCCAGTGGATGCATGGCACTTCACTAAAGCCACAAGCCTCTCTTGCACAGTCTCATTGACATATCTTAAGATTACTGAACACTGATCCTGAGAAGTTATGTCTTGTGTTGTGTCCAGCTGAACAGAAAACATTCCGGCCTTCTGGACATCACTGGAGATACTTTCTTTGATTAGACTACCAACAGTTTCTATTATGGAGTTAACAGTAGTTTTGGAGAGTAGGGTGATGAGAGACCCTCTACCTTTTGTTCCACTGGATTGGTGCAATTTCTTGCTCTTCTCTACGCAATCATCCAGATGCTCTTTTAAGCAGACATCATACTTTCCTAATAAAAGGATGAGCTCCAAAAAGTTACCGTGGTCCACGGTGTTGTCAGCTAGCATATATGCTCCCTCATTCTCCATCTGCCTGTAACATGTTGGTTATTTTGACACAAGCGGCAGCATCAGCACGAAGGGCCTGCTTTTTTCTTGCCCGCAATTTTTCTGCTCCCCCTTTTCGCTTGGCCTTCGTCTTCGCCTTCGCCTTCGCCTTCGCCTTCGCCTTCTCCATTTCTAACACGAACTTTTTTTTTTCGAAAAAAAAAAAGGCAGTTTGACTTCAACGGCTGGGGGCGTGATTTAATGATGCACACCGAGCGGCCCAAAGGGGGGAGGTGATTAAAGATTTGATTGGGCCGGCCCAGTGTCAATTACTAAAAACATTTAAACAGAGGGCCAATCTACCCGTCTTATGGGCCGGGACTTCAGAAAAAAAAAAATGACGTGTCGGCCCAAAAGGCACGTCGGCCCACGGGGAAAATGCCCGGTATGCCAGATAGGAAGTCAATCGTTCTTCCAATCCATAACTGCATCCTGGATAAAGAATATTGAGAACAAAAAGTGACAAATGCTTGGATAAAATATAAAACCAAATAAACACATGACTATCAAGATAGAAAGAAATAAACAAAACATGTAAGACTCAAGGTTCAAGGTTCAAGGTTCTTTATTGTCAATCTGACATAGCTACAGAGTAATTATGTAGTTGAAAATCTTATGTCACAGGCTTCTCCAACAATGCAACATAATAACATAATAACAATAAGAGCAAGAGCAATACAAAAAGAAAAATAGTTATAAAATAAAGTGATGATGTGGAATAGTGCAGTACAAGTCTATATACAAGTTATTGGAATGATATATATATATTAGATATTAGATACATAATACTGAGTAGCAGATGAATGTTTTGAAGTTGTTTCAACAGTTCAATTTTTTAACAGTCTCACTGCCCGCGGGAAGAAACTGTCTCCGAATCTTCTTGTCCTTGCCAGGATGCTGCGGTAACGTCTGCCAGACGGCAACAGAAAGAACAGTTTGTGGCTGGGGTGATGGGGGTCTTTGATAATCCGTAGTGATTTCTTCCTGAGCCGCTGGGAGCAGTGACGTGCGGTGAGGTTCATGGCTGGTGAGGCACTGACTCTTTCAGAGTCAGATTTACAAATATTATAGCCTATTTTGACCTTAATCGAAATATTCTGTTATTTTCAAAAGCTTTTTTAGTCTGATGCTATGATTAATTTTAAACAGACCGATCAACAAAAGGATACCCAAAATCTAAATATTGGATTGTTCTTTCTAAGTAAGATCCCATTTTCATTACAGTTGTGGTCTTACCTTGACTTGAATATAAGTCCATGCTATCCTTCTGGACAACAATCTCTATTACTGTTTTGTAAAAGGCCTCCTTATCTTCCTGTAGTTTCAAAAGTCTAGTTTCTTTGTTGTTTGCGGTAGAATAACAGTAGCAACAAGAACCTGTGGGCTCACGTGCGCCCCCTTCAGTGCGGCAGAGGTTATGGCTGCCTCTCCTGGTGATTTGCCGTTGTATGATGAGACCAACGAGCCTAAATATCATACGTGAAATAAGTTATTTAGAGACTATGGATGGCGAGGATAAATGTAATAAAGGGATCTACAAACATTACATTGGTGACCTACAGTGAGATGGGAACAGGCATGCGCTTAGGGCCCGCTTTCCAGCCAGTTTCTGTGGGGTGACACATTCTGAATTGAGGCAGAGCTCATCTGTGCCTCACCTGAGAATGCGTCACCCCACAGTAAATGGCTTGAGCGCGCTCACAAAATAAGTGGCCGCGCTAAATTAGTGCCCGCGCTCCAGCAAGTTACTGTGGGCTTACGAGAGGCAGTGCTCGTGCCTGCCTCACTTCTCATCGCTCCCGTAGCGGAGCTCGGCAAATTTGCTGATTTTGACTATAAAATGCGATTGGAATCATACATAAATCACATTTACACAAGATCAGTGGAGACATTTTATTATTATTATTATTTAGTTTTTCTTTAATTGTTTTTCCGTTACATTGGAGTATGACAGGTGAGGCTCTGCCTCCCCTGCCTCCAATGACTGCACGTCGCTGGCTGGGAGTAAAGGTCCTCCATGGATGGCAGCTCCGTCCTGGTGATGTGCTGTGCAGTTTTCACCACCCTCTGTAAAGCCTTACGATCGAGGTCGGTGCAGCTGCCGTACCAGGCCGTCATGCTGCCAGACAGGATACTCTCTATCGTGCACCTGTAGAAGTTGCAGAGTATCCTGGAATCCATTTTGAACCTCCTCAACCTGCGGAGGAAGAAGAGCCGCTGTCGAGCTTTCTTGGTGATGGTGGTGGTGTGAAGAGACCATGTCAGGTCCTCAGTGATGTGGACCCCAAGGAACCTGAAGCTTTTGACTCTCTCCACTGTAGTCCCATTGATGGCAATGGGGGCGTGTCCCTCTCCCTGCTGCTTCCTGTAATCCACAATCAGCTCCTTTGTTTTGCTGATGGTGAGATGGAGGTTGTTATCCTGGCACCAAGATGTCAGGTTTTCGACCTCCTCTCTGTACGCCGTCTCGTCATCGTCTGTGATCTGGCCGATGACGGTCGTGTCATCAGCAAACTTCACAATGGTGTTGGAGCTGTGTGTGGCCACGCAGTCGTGGGTGAACAGGGAGTAGAGGAGAGGGCTGAGCACGCAGCCTTGAGGGGCACCGGTATTGAGAATCAGGGTGGAGGATGTGATGTTTCCCACCCGCACTGCCTGGGGTCTGCCCGTCAGGAAGTTCAGGATCCAGTCACAGAGGGCGCTGTTGAGCCTGAGGTCTCTGAGCTTGATGGCCAGCTTGGAGGGCACAATGGTATTGAATGCTGAACTGTAGTCAATGAACAGCATTCTCACATATGTGTTCCTGTTCTTCGGGTCCAGGTGTGAGAGGGCAGTGTGGATGGTGAGGGCTACGGCGTCGTCTGTGGACCTGTTTGCTCTGTAGGCAAACTGCAGGGGGTCCAGAGAGTCAGGGAGGGAGGAGGTGATGAATGATTTGACTAACCGCTCAAAGCACTTCATTATGATGGAGGTGAGTGCTACTGGGCGGTAGTCGTTGGGGCAGGTGATTATTGTCTTTTTCGGGACAGGAACGATAGTGGAATGTTTGAAGCATGTGGGGACTACAGACTGCAGCAGGGACCTGTTGAAGATGTCTGTGAACACCTCTGCCAGCTGAACTGCACACACCCTGAGAACACGGCCAGGGATGCCATCAGGTCCAGGGGCCTTGTGTGGGTTAACCCTTTTAAAGGATTTACACACATCTGCCCTATTTAAAACAAAAGGGCAGCGTAGCTCCTGGTCCCTCTGTACCTCCACAGCCTGGCTGCTCTCAAAGCGTGCAAAAAAACTGTTCAGCTCATCTGGGAGAGATGCGCACGCAGACACTCCCGCAGCACCCCCCGCTGCTCCTTTGTAGTCAGTCATTGTCCTTAGTCCCGCCCACATATTCCTGGTGGTACAGCCTTTGAAGTCAGATTCCACCTTCTCTTTGTACTGTCTCTTTGCATTTTTAATTGCTCTCCGGAGATCATACCTAGACTTCCTGTACTCCTCCAAATCTCCAGCTCTGTGCGCGATAGTGCGCGCTTTCAGCTTGCAGCGCACCTCGCAGTTTATCCAGGGCTTTTGATTTGGGAATGTCCGTACAGAAACCTTCGGTACCACGTCATCGATGCATTTCCCAATGTAGCAGATGACAGTGTCCGTGTGTGTGTTGATGTTATTGTTCTCAAACACACTCCAATCCGTAGATGCAAAGCAATCCTGCAGTGCTGCATCTAACTCCTCGCTCCATCGCTGTACTGTCCTTGTTACCGGTCTGTCCCTTTTAAGTTTCTGCTTGTAAGCAGGCAGCAGCAGCAGTGAGATGTGGTCTGATTTGCCGAAGGGAGGGCGAGGGAGAGCCTTATATCCATTTCGGAAAGGGGAATAAACATGGTCCAGTATGTTTCCCCCGCGCGTCGGGCCGCTGATGTGTTGGTAATATTTTGGCAAAACCTTCTTCATGTTGGCGGTGTTGAAATCTCCGGCCACAACGAACGCCGCATCTGGCCGTGAAGTCTCGGTTTTATCAATAATCCCAAACAGCTGATCGAGTGCCGTGTTGTTGTCGGCGAGCGACTGCGGGGGGATATACACTGCTGTTATCACAACAGATGTGAATTCCCTCGGCAGATGAAAGGCCCGGCATGTGATCATGAGGTGCTCTAGATGAGCAGAACAGTCAGAAGAAATAATCTTCACATCTGAGCACTAGTTGTTATTAGTCATTAGACCACACACAGATGCGCCGGTGAAGATGGCCGCATCGTCTTTGTGCTCCTCTCCAACTTTGCCCATTTTCGTATTTTGTACATATTTATTTTACTTTTGCCGTTTTACTTTTAACATGGTTCACAACATGCTAGCCGACCGCACCTACTCTGCCATACAATATAGCAGAGAGGAACTTCTTCAATTGCGAAACTTCGTGGACAATAACAACCCTCCGACAGACAATGGAGATTCACCATGGCTACCTGTTGCTGTTCTACCTGAGAGACGCAAGAAGAAGACAAAGCGCGGGTGCCGGGCAGGGCTGCTGGTCAGACTGAGGAAACGAGAGAATCAACCCCCTCTTCCAAGACTTTTAATATACACGGATTAAAAGTCTTACATGTTTTGTTTATTTGGTCATAAATGGTCATTGGAGCGAGGGGAGAAACTCACGGAAGTGATTTCAAAACAAAAGCACTCGTTAGCTTGGAACGGTGATAATATTATTAACAAAGGGAAACAAGGTGAATTTAGCGATCACAACGAAAACGGCCAAGACACACATTGAGTCCAGAAAACGATTGTTATTACGGGCTGTAAATATAATAAGCCTGTGTCTAAAATGGACACCATTGTTAGGAAATGTAAACTATACAGCGATTCTGCACTGCGATCACCTCAGCCGCCTCTCGCGTTTGTTTTTTCAAATCAGCTGCTCTTCATTATTCCTGCTATATTTGACGAGTGATACAAATATTTGTTACCACAAGTTCTTCATAAAACTGACACTGTTGGACTCGGTACTAGTTTGACTTCTACCAGAAATAAAATGAAGTACTTTTACTGTGTACTTTGTGAGTAATCCTCTGTCAGAGTTCCCTCCCATACATAATGCGATATAATGCGATACATTGATTACGATAGTTGTTGACAATAGGGGCGGTGCGGTGTATACTTCTGAAGGTTTTACAATAACCAACTTTTATATTACCCACTGTAATTTGAGATCCCTATTGGTAACGGGGGCGTTTTATGAGTTTGGGGAGGCGTGTTGCGCAGTGGACTCGTGCGTTGGTGTTCGGATCAGGGGAGCACAGGTTCAAACCCCACTGCAGTCAGCATGTCGTTGTGTCCCTGGGCAAGACACTTCACCCCAAATTGCTCCTAGGGATTGTCCACAGTATTGAGTATGTAAGTCGCTTTGGATAAAAGCAACTAACAAGTGACATGTAATGTTTATGCGTTGCGTGGTTTCAATGTATTGTTTTAATATAGACACCTAAATTATATCATAATTTGCTTTAACTCAGTATTATATGATAATATGAATATATGTATAAGTGTGTGTTTATGTGATGCAGGAGGGATGTTGTTTGCTTTGCACTGTAGTTTGCTCTAACACTTGTTATTTTACTTAGATGAGCACTAAACCCAAAACCCACAAAGCGATGGGAGATGCCGAATGGCTGGCCCGGCTGAAGGCCTTTGCTAACTCTGGAGTTTGGCCTATTGGAAAGAAAACATCCAGAATATATTATTTAGTAATTATGAATTATTTATATTGTTATCATTAATCAGCGGTCTGTACTACTGGATTAACAACGTGTCACATGTTGTGAATTGACCAATCAGAATCGAGTATTCAACTAAACTGTGTAATAAATTAGGGATAATGTGCAGCGAGGCGGTCATTATGGGGTCATTATCTTGATCATCTTGAAGGGTGTTCTTTTCCCCATAATGGCCAAGTCCCTGCACATTATCCCGCTTATTACACGGCCAGATACTAAACAAACTAACGACTTGACTCCCAATTATACTTGAAATGATTTGATTGACTTCAAAATTATCGTATTTCTTCGGCTAAGAAAGAAAAACTCAGTTCCACGGCACACCAACGGCTGGAACTGCGACAACAACAACAACTTTACGGCAGCACTGTCCAAGTAGCTAGTTTCTGATCCACTAACAAGTCCTTAAACTCTACAGAGCCACTTCTTCAGGATTGCGTGACCATGGTTGAATTTTAGTGTTTTTATTTAAATGCAAAAAATTGATCGAGACGATCTTTTTAATCTCTGTTAAATTGCATTGTGTTGTAAAATATGGCTAAAAACCTGGATGTTTTTTCTTCTCCAGTGAAATAAAGTTATTTTAATTAAATAAATAAGTTATCCAATTAAGTTATATGTATTTGGAGTCATAGGAGTGCTATAAATAACAATACATTTGTAAAATAATAAGGAATGGGGCAGAATGTAAAGAGTGTACACAAAAGAAAAAAACACCTGGAAATGGAGATGTAAATAAAAGAATAAGTAATACAATACATATTAAGTCTGTGTACCTTCGGTTCAATTGTCTTTCTTTCTTAAACCAGTAAACAGAAAAGCGACTGCATTGTTTTTATTTTCGTTTTTTACCTTAAACTTAATATAATACTCTGTTACAGTAAAAGTCCTGCATTCAAAATGTTCAAGTCAAAGTAGAAAAGTATTCTCATCAAAATATAGTGAAAGTAGCGACAGTAAAAGTAGTCATTGTGCAGATTGGTCCATTTCAGAATAATATATATGAGATATGTTTTATAATGATTGATCATGAAAGTGTTCTCAAAGCTGGTAAAGGTGCAGCTAGTTTGAATGACTTTGTATACTGCAGGGTAGCTTGTGAATTTACTCCAGGTGGAACTAAAGTCTGATTTAAGACTTGATTATATTTCACATCATTCATCCACATCTGTAAAGATGTGGATGAATGAATAAAGATATTAATGAATAAAGGTATTAATACATGTAGTGGAGTAAAAGTACACCATTTACCTCTGAACTGTAGTGGAATAAAAAATTATACGCATAAAATGGAAATAGTACAAGTTCCTAAGAATTGTACTTAAGTACCGAACTTCACTCAAAGTCAACTTTAAATAGCAGTCAGGTAGATTGATAGGTACAAACAGAGGAGTATATAACAATTAATGAATATAATAACGTTACAAATATATTAAAGTAGTGCAATCACTGTCCATATCAGCAAGTGGAAAGACAAAATGTGTCTGATGTAGGATGTGTGTGTGTGTGTGTGTGTGTGTGTGTGTGTGTGTGTGTGTGTGTGTGTGTGTGTGTGTGTGTGTGTGTGTGTGTGTGTGTGTGTGTGCGTACGTGCGTGTGTGTCCGTGCATGCGTGGGTGTGTGTGTGTGTGTATGTGTGTGTGTGTGTGTGTGTGTGTGTGTGTGTGTGTGTATGTGTGTGTGTGTGTGTGTGTGTGTGTGTGTGTGTGTATGTGTGTGTGTGTGTGTGTGTGTGTGTGTGTGTGTGTGTGTGTGTGTGTGTGTGTGCTGGAGTGCCCCCTCAGATAGATAGATAAGTACTTTATTGATCCCAATTTAGGAAATGTTTGCTTTGCAGCAGCATAAAATAAAGGCAAGGTGCATAAGAGAAATTAAGACACTAGAGATACGGTTGCATTATTGAATGACAGGGTGTGTCAACATGTTTTACATGTTTTGTTTGTTTGCCATCCCAGTTCCTTGTCCACCAAACAGCCTCAGCACTTTGTACTTTGCCTCAGTCTTGATAGTCTGTCAGTGACTTTGATATCTTTTTTTTAGACTTTGAGATATTTTTCCTGGTTTCTCCATCCTCTGCTTCATCCCTAAAGGTTTGTCTGCTTTTTATATATCTGTGCTCATTACCAGCTGGGTTTTGAAATTGAACTTCATTACAAACTGTTCCTGCTTTCCTGTTTGTTGCATTTGGGTTCAAACTCCTCGTACGTGTGAACCCACCTGGCTATAAACCCGTCTCTGATTCTGAAACACTCCCAGTTAGTACTGAACTGCTGTGATGTGAGTTTGAGTGCCGCATTGTTCGAGTTATAGTACTTTATATAGTATATATATATATATATATATATGAAAAGTTTCTTCCCACTTTAACAATACTGAACATTATTATTATTCTCAGTATTTTGTCATACTGTACGTAGTTTTTGGGTATATCTATATTTCATGTAAATAATTTTCAATATCTTAATGTTAAAATAGTTTTCTTGCGCGTCAGTTCCGCACGTCACTTCCACTTCCGCACGTCACTTCCACCTCCACCTCCTCCCCACCTTTTTTTTTTACGCCAAACGTAGCTTCATTTTCATCCGAGCTTAGCTTCATAGCGTCCGTTAGCCATGTCTGTTAGATCATTCACTCTTTTGTTCGTATTAATCTGCCTTCGTTTGCCATTGCCTGCGGGAGGTGAGTGTAATGTTAGGAAAATATTTAGTGATAATAAGAGTTAAGTTTGTTACCACGTAGAATTGCTCCACATGGAGTTTTCTGAAAGGTCCCGCGCAGAGACTCTTCCAGTGCTTTTTTACTGTTTTTATAACAACAATAACTGTTTTAAGACAGTCAAGCTTCGGCCCTCAGATTTTACCGTGTCTTTGTGCTACTTTACATTAGATTGACGTAAAGTGCTATCAGCAACAAGTGATTGAGAGGGACCGCTAACAATATGCTGACGCACCTTAGCCCTTCTTTGTTTTTCTTAGGAGCCATTGTTCTATGTTGCTAAATACAGTTGGTTTTTTCTATACTGTTTGTTTGAACCAGTGTATTTTCACTTTATATATATATACAGCTTGTTTTTTTTGTCACGATGTGTGCTCGGTGCTACACCCGTTAGCTAACCTGCTGCTAAAGAGCTAACCTGTGCTATGCCATGTGTGCTCGGTGCTGCACCCGTTAGCTAACCTGCTGCTAAAGAGCTAACCTGTGCTATGCCATGTGTGCTCGGTGCTGCACCCGTTAGCTAACCTGCTGCTAAAGAGCTAACCTGTGCTATGCCATGTGTGCTCGGTGCTGCACCCGTTAGCTAACCTGCTGCTAAAGAGCTAACATGTGCTATGCCATGTGTGCTCGGTGCTGCACCCGTTAGCTAACCTGCTGCTAAAGAGCTAACCTGTGCTATGCCATGTGTGCTCGGTGCTGCACCCGTTAGCTAACCTGCTGCTAAAGAGCTAACCTGTGCTATGCCATGTGTGCCGTGCTGCTTACTCACTCTCCCTGCATAGACGTTATTCAGTGATCCATCGGTATCCATCGGTGTAAAGTAACTAAGTACATTTACTCAAGTACTGAACTTAAGTACAATTTTGAGATACTTGTACTTTACTTGAGTATTTCCATTTATGCTACTTTGTACAGTTCAGAGGTAAATGGTGTACTTTTCCTCCACTACATGTATTTAATACCTTTAGTTACTTTACAGATGTGGATGAATGATGTGAAATATAATCAAGTGTTAAATCAGACTTTAGTTCCACCTGGAGTAAATCCACAAGCTACCCTGCAGTATACAAAGTCATTCAAACTAGCTGCACCTTTACCAGCTTTGAGAACACTTTCATGATCAATCATTATAAAACATATCATATATATTATTCTGAAATGGACCAATCTGCACAACGACTACTTTTACTGTCGCTACTTTAACTATATTTTGATGATAATACTTTTCTACTTTGACTTGAGGAACATTTTGAATTCAGGACTGTTACTGTAACAGAGTATTCCTACACTCTGGTACTTCTACTTTTACTCAAGTACAAGATCTGAGTACTTCTACTTGTACTCAAGATCTGAGTACTTCTACTTTTAATCAAGATCTGAGTACTTCTACTTTTAATCAAGATCTGAGTACTTCTACTTGTACTCAAGTACACGATCTGAGTACTTCTACTTTTACTCAAGTACAAGATCTGAGTACTTCTTCCACCTCTGTAGTCATACTGTGATTCCCCTCTGTATACTGTGTGAGAAATGCACTGCTGACTTTTGCCTTTCTTTCTCCAGTCACAGAGGTGAAGACAAAGCCTGGAGAAGATGTCAACTGTACCACAGATGCTGCCTTCCCATTGGCTAAGTGGAACAGATCTGGTCTGGAGAACTACGCTGTCTTGTTATACAAGGATAGCAGGCTGATTGGAACCTTCCCACTGTTCCATGGTCTTGTGGAGCTGAAAGGTGATGGTTCTGTTGTCCTGAAGAACGTCAGCGCCAACGACACAGGAAACTACACGTGTCTGGTTCTGACTCTGTGATACGGAAGAGTAGTTGGTTGCCTCTGTCCATCTGATCGTCTCTGGAGGTGAGTTTGTGTTTTTCCTGAAGATTTCCACCATTGGCATATTGTAAATATGTTGTTGATGACATCCTCTGGGATCGGTAGTACCTCATCTTTATGTATCTTATAATGTCTGACATGAGTCTAGAGAGGAAAATAGATTCTGATCTTCATCGCCTTCATGATCAGGTTGTTTTCCAACATTTTCCAGTCATTTTTTTCACTATTTACCTTTTATTTTCAGGTTCTGAGAATGAACCCAAGGCTGGAAACCTGAAGAACGGACCCACCGACAGTGACACTGAAGAGGAAGACTCAGAGTTGGATGTTGATGAGGCCCAGGAAGAGCCCATTGACTGAAAGGGTTTAGCAAAAATGCAGAGGATTGCTTGAAGGAAGATTTGCATGGTTAATGGGACTTTTTGGGGATTTTTTTTTAATTAAAAGAAAATCTGTTGAAATGTCATGTTTTTTGTTTAATTTTGCATCGAATATTTCCAAAATTCCCCAGCTTAACTTCCCATGGAAACTTTCCGGAAATGTACCGGACATTGTCCGCCCCTTTGCAACCCTAGTTGGGAGTTGGTTGGCACTTTTTTAATGTATGCACTATGCACCACAACACCAATTAAAATTCCACGTATGTGTTAAGCCTGGAAATAAACCTGTTTCTGCTTCTGATTCTTCTGATTCTGAATTAAAGTAGTGTAACAAAATAGTATAATATATAATAGTACAAGTAAGTTGCAGGAATAAAAAGAAATACACAGAAATGAAACAAGATAAAACAGGAGGTAAATATACACTTTACAGTAGAATAAATACTGTATGCTTTAATAATATTTAAATATGTGGAATAAAAACAGATGTACACTTTGCTTAAAGCTGATAAAACATTGTGTTGAGGTCCGCTGTATAGCCCATATGCTGGGGTTGTTGTGAATGCAAAAACATACGTGTCTCTTCAGGTAAACCCCTCTCACTCACATACCAAAGAAATCAGAATCAGAAAGCCTTTATTCGTCACGCAGCGGGGAAACGTACAGGGTCCGAGCAGCAAGGTGCCGATAAAAGGCAAAAGGAACAAGAATAGACTTGCATTTTAAATTAAAAAAAATAACCTTTGTTTATCCCCCTATTCAGTTTTCACTGGTTTATGTTAGACACACTATACAGAATACAGGGAGCAGGGAGCAGTTAAGGTATAAAGGCTTTCTTTTTTTATAGCATGTGGTTAATTTTTGTGAAAATTCTTTAAGTTACTTTTATTTTTTTAATTTATGTTTTATGCAAAACAGATTTCTTTTAAATATACAACCCAGAATATGTTCTACAAGGATGGGGAATCAAACCCACGCCTCACAGTGATCTTTAAATGGACTGCCTGCTTTAACCACTGAGCTACAGCAGCTAATGCAGGTAGGTATTTAAAAGCAAAAAATTGATTGAGACGATCTTTTTAATCTCTGTTAAATTGCATTGTGCTGTAAAATATGGCTAAAAACCTGGATGTTTTTTCTTCTCCAGTGAAATAAAGTTATTTTAATTAAATAAATAAGTTATCCAATTAAGTTATATGTATTTGGAGTCATAGGAGTGCTATAAATAACAATACATTTGTAAAATAATAAGGAATGGGGCAGAATGTAAAGAGGTATACACAAAAGAAAAAAACACCTGGAAATGGAGATGTAAATAAAAGAATAAGAAGTAATACAATACATATTAAGTCTGTGTACCTTCGGTTCAATTGTCTTTCTTTCTTAAACCAGTAAACAGAAAAGCGACTGCATTGTTTTTATTTTCGTTTTTTACCTTAAACTTAATATAATACTCTGTTTCAGTAAAAGTCCTGCATTCAAAATGTTCCTCAAGTAAAAGTAGAAAAGTATTATCATCAAAATATAGTGAAAGTAGCGACAGTAAAAGTAGTCATTGTGCAGATTGGTCCATTTCAGAATAATATATATGATATGTTTTATAATGATTGATCATTAAAGTGTTCTCAAAGCTGGTAAAGGTGCAGCTAGTTTGAATGACTTTGTATACTGCAGGGTAGCTTGTGAATTTACTCCAGGTGGAACTAAAGTCTGATTTAACACTTGATTATATTTCACATCATTCATCCACATCTGTAAAGTAACTAAAGGTATTAAATACATGTAGTGGAGTCAAAGTACAATACACCTAAATGCAATTTCTAAATAGCTATGGTTTAAATACGCTGCATCACGTCCAAAGATTAAGAGCTGTGAAATGTGCAGTTGGCAAACAGGTTGGCTTAAGTGTATTCTTAAAAGGTGAGAATATCGATATTAAATTGATTGATTTTTGGGGTCGAAGGGTTTTTAGTTTTTGTCGAGCTAACTCACAGAAACCCTGGCTCTGTTGAACTCGCTTTGTAGTATCATAATAATAATAATAATAATAATAATAATAATAATAATAATAATAATAATAATAATAATAATAATAATAATAATAATAATAATGATAATGCATATATTTATATAACGCTTTTCCTGGTGCTCAAAAGACAATCAAGTAGAGAAAATAACAACGAGGACATACAGAACATGAATCCCTTTATCGTCCCGCACCAGGGAAATTGCAGGTATTCAACACGGCAGAAGTTCAGTGCAGATTAAGTAAAAAGAGTAGATTTACCAATTATAGAAATTAGGCACACGTTATTAATAATAAAGAAGAATTGAAGGAACCCTTAATCGTTCAACAGATAGTAAAAACACAATAAGTAAAAACGAATAACATGTCTTGTATATCTCAGCATTAGGCTAGTTGCTAATGCTAACAGACAGCTTTAGATATTTAACGTTTTATTTTCTGCAGAACTCGTACACAACAAGGAATAGTGAATGTGGAATATGTTTCCTCAATCAAAAATATGAAAGGATGTGTAATGGCTCCTCAGTTACGACTCCATTTTGATTTAAATGTGTCACGATCTGTCTGGGTTTTATTTTGTGATCTCAAAATCTCTCTTTGTTTTCCCTGTTTTATTTTGAAAAGTGTGCACCCCCCATGTTATGATGTACATTTGGTTAAAAGAAAAAAAATGGGGTGGATTAAATAAGTGTAAACTTCTTCCCACCCCTTTTTGGATGTGTAATTAGGTAGATTATTTGTTTATATATAATTTGTAAGTCAATAATATTGTTGTTTATCAATGTAATAATGCTTAAGTTTGTTCAGTATCATAATTATTTTGATTCATTCCAATAGTATTATTATTTTTTGTACAGTATTATTGTTTTACACGTTCTAAATAAATAAAATAAAATGTCTGTTACTTCCTGTCTTGTCTATGTGGCAAAACGTTCACATTGACGCTCTTTAACTAAATGTACCTTCCATTACATGTACATTTCTTCCATACTTCACTTTAAGTACTAATACTGCAGTTTACATAGTATTTGTTGTTGCATGCTGTATGCAGACAATTACAACTTTACACCTCAATCTGAGACCATTTGCTCTTCCCCTATATCTGTTGTGCAAAGGATTGTGGGTCAGAAGTAAAAGTACTATCACTTTTTTAACATTGTGTTAAAGTAGATGGGAATTGTCCCTTCATTAGTGTATTATTTGTCAGATAGTTTATAAATGTTTTATCTGCACGGTCAATATTTTCTACTTTTTAATGCTGTTTTATTTCTATTTTGAGATGTTTACATTTTAGAATAGTTATGATCAATGCCTTGTTTTTTATGCTGCTGCAACGCAAACAATTCCCAATTTGAGATCAATAAAGTACCTCTTATCTTATCTTATATTGTCTAAATCTTAACGACAATGCTGCACTTTGAGCAAACCATAAGCAATGATGAACTTCCCTAAATGCGGACGATATACAAGGTTATTATAGAAATGTGTCACTTCGTGCAGCTTTGTAAACACATGCGTCCATTAAAAAAAGATCAGCTGTGAAGTGTCTGAGGCTACGCCATTATTCATCTAGCAGCTTCATTTGACAATCAGTCTATGTTTTGCTTTAGTTTGCGAAATTCAACAGTTCTGCCTGAACAGGTGCATACAAAACACAAAATAAACAAATCAAAAAGAGAAGAGAACATTTAAACATGAAATAAACAAAAATAAAATACATTGAAAAGGGCTAAGGCTTTTTATGTAAATCATATTCCACTATTACGCTCAACAATCAACAAAACTCAGGATTACATTTATTAAAATTAATTTATAAAATGTACAAAAAAGTTAAAAAAAAACAATGTCCCTTTGAGACAAGCTGCTTCCATAATAGTGGCGATCTGCTCTGCTTCTGCTCAAACTGTACGCTTGCACAATGCACTCAGATAGGAGCGCACTGAGGACAGTCCGCCCCGGTTGACAGTCGCATCGGGAACAGGGGGCCCCGTCCCTCCCCCGAGGAGGGAGAGAGGGCGCAGCGAGCACTTTGTCCACGGCCCCGGGAAGTGGCGAGGTCCGGGTCAGTCCGGGTCCTTCTCCAGGTCTTTTTTTAATTAATTGTTATATTTCAGATTCCTCCGCGTACCACTAGCGGGAGCCACAGGTTGAGAACCACTGCATTAGATATTCTTTCAAAGCAACTTTGCTTCACTGATTCAAGTATTTACTATTTGAATGTCCAAACTGAGACAGTTTTGAAAGTAAAATGTTGGTATTGATGAGAATCCTTTACATGACGACAGCATGTGTGACCAGAGGGACAGAAAACACTGGATTGCGCCCGAAACTTGTAAGACTTTTCTTTGCCAACATGTATGTCTATGTTTGGCCGTGGGAAATGTATTTACTGTAAAATGACATGGCACGTTATGGAATTAATTAGTTTAATACAATGTAATTTACTGAAACAAAATCAACATCAACATTAGATATTCTTTCAGAGCAACTTTGCTTCACTGATTCAAGTATTTACTATTTTAATGTCCAAACTGAGACCGTTTTTGAAAGTATATGCTAAAATGTGGGAATCGATGAGAATCTTTTACATGACGACAGCATGTTAGACCAGGAAGACAGAAAACACTGGACAGCGCCCGTGGTTCGATCCCGCGAGGAGACAGAGAACAGTGAGCGTTCGAAGTAACCACTGAGCTAAACCAGCGCAGCTCTTCACTCTGTGGGTGGCTTTATAAACACGATAAGAATGACGCGTTGCTTGTGACATCCATATAAGGAAGAAGAAGATGAACCTTTATTAATGAATGAGGGAAATTAATCTTTTTTCCTGTCCAGAAATGCATCGTGGATAAAAATATGGAGGACTACAAATTACAATTGCATGTAGAATAAATGCAATACCAAATAAACATGTGACTATAAAAAAGGAAATATTAAAGGTGGGCTAGGTAATTTTGGAGAAACCAGCTCGAGTGTGCTAGAATTTGAAAATACACAGCCGGAAAAAATCTGCCACGATATTCATTGCTATCGGGATGTTAAGAGCATTCCATGGAATATAACAAAAAGTGTATCTCGAGCCGGTTTCTCAAACTTACCTACCCCACCTTTAAACAAAAAATGTAAGACTTTTCTTTCCAAACATTTATGTTTTTATGTTTGGTGTGGGAATCTGGGAAAGTATATTTACCTTAAAATGACATGGCACGGTATGGAATTATTTAGTTTAATACAATTTAATTTACTGAAACAAAATCAACATCTACATTAGATATTCTTTCAAAGCAACTTTGCTTCACTGATTCAAGTCTTTACTATAATGTCCAAATTGAGACATATTTTGAAAGTAAAATGTTGGTATTGATGAGAATCCTTTACATGACGACAGCATGTTAGACCAGGAAGACAGAAAACACTGGACAGCGCCCGTGGTTCGATCCCGCGAGGAGACAGAGAACAGTCTGTATTCGAAGTAACCACTGAGCTAAACCAGCATAGCTTTTCACTCTGCGGGTGGCTTTATAAACACGATAAGAATGACGCGTTGCTTGTGACATCCATATAAGGAAGAGGAAGAAGATGAACCTTTATTAATAAATGAGGGAAATTAATATTTTTTCCTGTCCAGAAATGCATCGTGGATAAAAATATGGAGGACTACAAATTACAACTGCATGTAGCCTAGAATAAATGCAAAAACAAATAAATATGTGACTATAAAAAAAGGAAATATTAAACAAAACATGTAAGACTTTTCTTTCCAAACATTTATGTTTTTATGTTTGTTCGTGGGAAAGTATATTTACCTTAAAATGACATGGCACGGTATTAAATTATTGAGTTTAATACAATTTAATGTACTGAAACAAAATCTAAATCTACATTAGAGATTCTTTCAAAGCAACTTTGCTTCACTGATTCAAGTATTTACTATTTTAATGTCCAAACTGAGACATATTTTGAAAGTAAAATGTTGGTATTCATGAGAATCCTTTACATGACGACAGCATGTGTGACCAGAGGGACAGAAAACACTGGATTGCGCCCGAAACTTGTAAGACTTTTCTTTGCCAACATGTATGTCTATGTTTGGCCGTGGGAAATGTATTTACTGTAAAATGACATGGCACGTTATGGAATTAATTAGTTTAATACAATGTAATTTACTGAAACAAAATCAACATCAACATTAGATATTCTTTCAGAGCAACTTTGCTTCACTGATTCAAGTATTTACTATTTTAATGTCCAAACTGAGACCGTTTTTGAAAGTATATGCTAAAATGTGGGAATCGATGAGAATCTTTTACATGACGACAGCATGTTAGACCAGGAAGACAGAAAACACTGGACAGCGCCCGTGGTTCGATCCCGCGAGGAGACAGAGAACAGTGAGCGTTCGAAGTAACCACTGAGCTAAACCAGCGCAGCTCTTCACTCTGTGGGTGGCTTTATAAACACGATAAGAATGACGCGTTGCTTGTGACATCCATATAAGGAAGAAGAAGATGAACCTTTATTAATGAATGAGGGAAATTAATCTTTTTTCCTGTCCAGAAATGCATCGTGGATAAAAATATGGAGGACTACAAATTACAATTGCATGTAGAATAAATGCAATACCAAATAAACATGTGACTATAAAAAAGGAAATATTAAAGGTGGGCTAGGTAATTTTGGAGAAACCAGCTCGAGTGTGCTAGAATTTGAAAATACACAGCCGGAAAAAATCTGCCACGATATTCATTGCTATCGGGATGTTAAGAGCATTCCATGGAATATAACAAAAAGTGTATCTCGAGCCGGTTTCTCAAACTTACCTACCCCACCTTTAAACAAAAAATGTAAGACTTTTCTTTCCAAACATTTATGTTTTTATGTTTGGTGTGGGAATCTGGGAAAGTATATTTACCTTAAAATGACATGGCACGGTATGGAATTATTTAGTTTAATACAATTTAATTTACTGAAACAAAATCAACATCTACATTAGATATTCTTTCAAAGCAACTTTGCTTCACTGATTCAAGTCTTTACTATAATGTCCAAATTGAGACATATTTTGAAAGTAAAATGTTGGTATTGATGAGAATCCTTTACATGACGACAGCATGTTAGACCAGGAAGACAGAAAACACTGGACAGCGCCCGTGGTTCGATCCCGCGAGGAGACAGAGAACAGTCTGTATTCGAAGTAACCACTGAGCTAAACCAGCATAGCTTTTCACTCTGCGGGTGGCTTTATAAACACGATAAGAATGACGCGTTGCTTGTGACATCCATATAAGGAAGAGGAAGAAGATGAACCTTTATTAATAAATGAGGGAAATTAATATTTTTTCCTGTCCAGAAATGCATCGTGGATAAAAATATGGAGGACTACAAATTACAACTGCATGTAGCCTAGAATAAATGCAAAAACAAATAAATATGTGACTATAAAAAAAGGAAATATTAAACAAAACATGTAAGACTTTTCTTTCCAAACATTTATGTTTTTATGTTTGTTCGTGGGAAAGTATATTTACCTTAAAATGACATGGCACGGTATTAAATTATTGAGTTTAATACAATTTAATGTACTGAAACAAAATCTAAATCTACATTAGAGATTCTTTCAAAGCAACTTTGCTTCACTGATTCAAGTATTTACTATTTTAATGTCCAAACTGAGACATATTTTGAAAGTAAAATGTTGGTATTCATGAGAATCCTTTACATGACGAGAGCATGTGTGACCAGGAAGACAGAAAACACTGGACAGCGCCCGTGGTTCGATCCCGCGAGGAGACAGAGAACAGGAAGAATTCGAGATTGCTTGTTGTTCGAAGTAACCACTGAGCTAAACCAGCGCGGACATACAGGCAGGTGGGTGGCTTTATAAACATGACAAGAATGTTTCCTTGTGACATCCTTATAAGGATTAAAAGGAAGTCAATCGTTCTTCCAATCCATAACTGCATCGTGGATAAAGAATATTGAGAACAAAAAGTGACAAATGCTTGGATTAAATACAAAACATTCATTTTCTTGGCTCAATATGTGTCTTGGCCGTTTTCGTTGTGATCGCTACATTCACCTTGTTTCCCCTTGTTTATAATATTATCACCGTTCCAGGTAAACGAGTGCTTTTGTTTTGAAATCACTTCCGTGAGTTTCGCCCCGCCCCTCGCTCCAATGACCATTAGACCATTTAGTAAGGTAAAAAGCAAAAAGCAAAAACGCCTCTCAGACTTACTTGTTTAATAAAGAAAAACAAATGGACGGTAGATACACGGATTGAATCAAGACTCAGTGCGAGTTATTACTTTCTTCCTTTACTTGGCATTCTTCAAAAATACACAGACATTGCAGCACAGAGTTTCACGTCTTTGTACAGCCTTTCTCAGCAGTAGAGTAATGTGTTGGCGAACCTTTGTTTCCTCCTGACAGCTCACTTAAAGGTATACTCAATTCAATTAAATTAGCATGATGACCATAGTTACATATAGTATTGCCAAAGCTCTGTATAGTTGCAACATCTATACAATATATATATATATATATACACAATAGATATATACTCCCTCTTGTGGCCAAAGGGGGACACAACTCTTGTCTTCAGATGTACTATGCTTGAGTGCAGCAAAATGTAGCACAGTGACTATTTTGTCAACTAAACATCATAAAACATACATATTTTAGTAAACGGGACTTTATAATCTCCGCACATTAACTCCATATTTGCCTCTGCCATGGTGCCAAAATGAAATGAAATAAAATAAACAATATATAGGGGTTGCTTCTTCTCTGAACTTCTATACTGCATCCCTCCATATCAAATAAACCATAAACAAATACATAAAGTCGTGTTCACTGCAGCGATCTATTTCACACACAAAACTATATGAAAACTTGGTGATATACAGTGGCGTTTTCTCCTGGAGACCAAAGGAAGACAGGCTTCTCCTGCTTTTTCAGCCTACGAACACACCTCAAAGACTTCAGTCGACGAGTGGCAATAACTCTCCTTCCCAGCAGGCGGCGGTAGTGTGTATTCGTCATTCAAAAGAGGCAACAACCGGAAGACAGACTGCGTGATATACCGAGAGAAGAAGAACAGACAGCGTGATATAAACAAACAACAAATAGCGTGTGCGTTCCATTTTCACTCTCTCTCCTCGATGGAAAACATGTATCGTCGTAAGGTCCTGGCGTTATCAGCAATTGGACTGGTGCTTGTGCAATACATGATGAAGAAACAGTCTCTCAAGAGGCGGAAGCGAACAATTAGGAGAAACCGCACTAAATGGGTGAACTCATGGTTACTACAGCGAGAAGCTCAGGGGGCTCTCCCGAACCTGTGTCGAAAGCTGGAGTTCAATGAAATCCCAGATTTCAAAGATTTTGCTCGGCTTTTTCCTGTTCAGTTTCAAATGTTGGAGGAACTCATCACTCCAATCATCCGGAGGCAAAACACCAACTACCGGGACTGTATCTCCGTGGGGACACGTCTGATGGTTACGCTGCGATTGTTGGCAACAGGTATGCAAGCTAAAGATGTTGCTATATTTGAAATTGCAGCACTTTGTATATTATTGTATATTGTGCTTTAGTAAGTAGTAATACCGCAGTGTAATGTAGATGTACTAGTTTAAGTACTACCAAAGTACCAAAGTACTGCTTGGTAGCTTGAGAATTTACCAAGGGATCAATAAAGTTTTATCTTAACCTATAACAATGCATGATAACATATTTCATTATTATATTTTGTATCATGAATCTGAATCTTCATAGTAACTAAAGTAATCTAACTATGTTGTAAACTATAACCTGTAGTTGTGTAGCTAATGAGTGTTTTGTTCAGCTGCTTGTGTAGATAACTCTTTATGTGTTTGTTCATATTTGCAGGGGAAAGCTTCAAGAGCCTTTCCTACCAGTTCCGAGTGGGAGTGTCAACGATACGGCAGTTCGTTCCTGAGACCTGTACAGCCATCTACGAGGTTTTAAAAGAGAAATACCTGAAGGTATGTGTGGATACTGACTGGTTTTACTGTGCAAACTCTATGTAATACAGTGAGGTCTGTAGGCATTTGAACAGCAAATGTTAGCTCTGCCATATGAAACATGGGTCTTAAAACATATATGTTTTTGTTTTTCAGTGCCCCGACACAGTGGAAGAGTGGCAGAAAGTAGCTGATGGATTCCAGGCTCAGTGGGACTTCCCAAACTGCCTAGGTGCCCTGGATGGGAAACACCTCAACACTCGCCCCCCATTTTCCATGGCGCTAATGGCACTGGTCGACAGCAACTACAAGTTCTTGAATGTAGATGTAGGTTGTAACGGGAGGATTTCAGATGGTGGTGTGTTTGGTGGATGCTCACTGCAGGATGCCCTGGAGAATAGGACATCCAACATCCCTGCACCTGCACCCCCTCCTGCTTCTGACCAGGCGGTTTGTTACTCCATTGTGGCAGATGAGGCATTTCCCCTGAAGGAGTACCTCATGACGCCCTATGACCAGAGCCTAGCTGTAGAGCAAGGCATCTTTAACTACAGGCTGTCGCGGGCTCGGAGGGTGGTAGAAAATGCCTTTGGCATCCTAGCCAACCGTTTTCGGGTCTTTCTCACCACCATAAACATTCAAGACACTGCCAAAGTGGAGGCCATTGTTTTGGCTTGCTGTGCTCTGCACAACCTCCTGCTCACAGAGAACTGTAGCGTATACATGGCGGGAGTTGTTGACCAGGAAGGACCCGATCATGGCACTGTCCCAGGAAGCTGGAGACAAGACCCTGAACTACAGCAGGCCACCCTGCCACCCACCACCAATGCTACAGCTCGAGCCAAGCAGCACAGGGATGAACTATGCCAATACTTTAACGGTGTCGGTGCAGAGCCTTTTCAGTGGGATAAGGTATAGCAAGTATGTCTAAAGAACTGTACAATGTAGTGTGTAATACAATAAAAAAAAAAAGTTTGTCATGTCTAATGCTGTGTTCTCAATGGCTGTAGTATCAAGGGAAATAAAGTTTTGTATTGCCTATCCTGCTATTTGTGTTTATTCTTTTAATCACACAGCGTTAATACAACAAGAAAATGTGCCTACATAACTGCCAGTTGCAGCCGCACATTATTATTGGTTTAACTACTAACAGTATATTTTTAACACATTTTAAAATGACCATCTTGAACAGCTACAACGTTAAAATACTTCTAGGCAGGTTGTGGAGGATAATGGGAGAAAGAATAGAGGGGCAGACAGAAACCCCCATCTGAATAATGGCCACTTCTTGCAACATTTCCATTTCCATGTGATGCTCACAATAGGTAAGAGAACAATGAACAGTGGTAGACTGTAGCTCATTTACTTAGGCACTGTACTTAAGGACAATCTTGAGGTACTTGAGACTAATCCTGCAACTGTATACTTCTGCTCCACAACAGTTTGAGAATGAAACCATCACGTATGAAAGGTTACATGTGAATAGAGGGGGCAGAAACAGTCTTGCAAATTTACATGTCCATGTGATGCTCACAATAAGTCAATGAACAGCGGTACACAGTAACAAAGTACATGTACTGCTCCACTCCCATTCAGGCCAATAGTGTACTTTATAAGTTAATAGTGATAACTTTAGTAACTTTGAAGATTCAGAATACTACAAAATATAATCAAGAAATTGTTTATCATGTATTTTATAGGTTATGATGAAATGTTATTGATCCCATGGTGAATTTCACAAGCTACCCAGCTGTATATCATGTAATTTAAATCAGCTCTCTGAAGCAGAAATAAACTGTAAGCATTGTGGCTGGCAGCCTTAAAGTACTGCTGCTACCACATTCCATGCATCAGTCATTATAATCAAAGATATATATCGATTTACACACGGCATCTATTGCACGTCTGTCCGTCCTGGGAGAGGGACCCCTCCTCTGATGCTCTCCCTGAGGTTTCTCCCATGTTCCCCTTTAAACTGGGTTTTCTCTGGAAGTGTTTCCTTGTACGATGTGAGGGTCTAAGGACAGAGGGTGTCATATTGTCATACTGATACTCTGTACAAACTGTGAAGTCCACTGAGTGTAACACTGTAAATAAACATTGATTGATTTATATAAATAACACTGACAGGCAAATTATGTATCATCATGTACGTATCTTCTGACTTGTATTGTAGTATAGCTAATTGTATCCTCATTCTCTAATGGCTGTAGTATGAAGGTACGAAATAAAGTTTAGCATTTTGCAGTAGCGGTAAAAAGTGGTTTATTTATTATTATCCAAAGAACTGTACAGTGTACAGACAATACAAAAATACAATACGATAAAAATAGTCAATAGTGTGCAATACAATAAAAAAAAAAAGTTTGCCACAACTGTCTGTAAAAAAAAAAATGTACATTACAAATCAATGAACTGTTTGTACAAATAATTAGCCACATATTTACAAGTGCGTGAACTGTCTAAAGGTTTCATCTTCATGGGTCTGTTCCATTAAACACTAAAAAAGCTCTTTTCCACCTCATGCAGGAAGATTGGCAGCATATCACATGGCAACCGCCGCCGTCTGTGTTCGTAGACTTTTGAATGGGCCGCGATTTCGTCATTGAGTTGACCCTTGCCAGTTAATTCTTCCAGGAGCGTGCCAACATAGGATAACATGTTCTGGCGCCCCACTGGCGGACTCATCCAGCATCCGCCTGGTGCGCTTCACCGGAGGCCTCGGTGTGCTGCTGGGCCCCTCTCCGAGCGGTGCCAGTGTGGACTCAAGCAAGGGAGTGCAGGGCCTTGACTCAGCATCAGAGAGCTCAGGGCTGCTGGTCCAGGTTTCACGGCTGGTGCCATCGGAGGGTGATACTTCCTTAACATTTTTAAAGAACATTCACAGTTAGTTGGATTTCATACCATGGATTCTTAAAACTGTTTACTAAGCATTCATAACAAAACAATACCCTGAATGTGTGTGCCATTAGTTCGGGTTGTGGTCAAGTGTGAGAGGCACATTGTAGACTAACTGTGATGGCTCTATTCAGATGCTAAAAACATACTTGTAGACAGATTGTGGAGGATAATGGGAGAAGGAGCCACCGTCACGTATGAAAGGCTACATTTGAATAGTGTAGAAAACCGTCTTGCAAATTTACATTTCAATCTTGAACAATGAACAGCGGTAGACAGTAACAACGTACATGTACTTAAGTTCTGTACTGCTCCACTCCCATTCAGGCAAATAGTGTACTTTATACTTTATAATATATAAGTTAATAGTGATAACTTTAGTAACTTTGAAGATTCAGAATACTACAAAATATAATCAAGAAATATTTTATCATGTATTATTATAGGTTAAGATAAAAACTTTATTGATCCCATGGTGAATTTCATAAGCTACCCAGCAGTATATCATACATTTAAATCAGCTCCTTCTTTACCAGCTGCAACATTAAGGTGATGAGCATTAATCCATCAATAATTATAATACAATAATATATATATATATATATTATTCTGTTATTGTTATATTACGGTCATGGTGAGGTTGGAAGTACTCTCCCTCCTTCTTGTGTAGGGCTCTAAAAACTGCAGCCTGGTCAGGATCCGCTGCCGTCTGCCGGTCTTTGGTGCTCCAGAACTGTACCGGGTGTACCGGGGGTACCGGGTGTACCGGGTTCGCAGAGAATCCCACTTCTTCTTCAGCTCTTTCTCTGAAGCACACAAATAAACGATGTAAGCATTGTGGCTAGTTAGCATGTCCATTTCATATCTATATAATATGTGGGCGGGACTAAGGACAATGACTGACTACAAAGGAGCAGCGGGGGGTGCTGCGGGAGTGTCTGCGTGCGCATCTCTCCCAGATGAGCTGAACAGCTTTTTTGCACGCTTTGAGAGCAGCCAGGCTGTGGAGGTACAGAGGGACCAGGAGATACACTGCCCTTTTGTTTTAAACAGAGCAGATGTGTGTAAATCCTTTAAAAGGGTTAACCCACACAAGGCTCCTGGACCTGATGGCATCCCTGGCCGTGTTCTCAGGGTGTGTGCAGTTCAGCTGGCAGAGGTGTTCACAGACATCTTCAACAGGTCCCTGCTGCAGTCTGTAGTCCCCACATGTCTTAAACACTCCACCATCATTCCTGTCCCCAAAAAGACAATCATCACCTGCCCCAACGACTACCGCCCAGTAGCACTCACCTCCATCATAATGAAGTGCTTTGAGCGGTTAGTCAAATTATTCATCACCTCCTCCCTCCCTGAATCTCTGGACCCTCTGCAGTTTGCCTACAGAGCAAACAGGTCCACAGACGACGCCATAGCCCTCACCCTCCACACTGCCCTCTCACACCTGGACCCGAAGAACAGGAACACATATGTGAGAATGCTGTTCATTGACTACAGTTCAGCATTCAATACCATTGTGCCCTCCAAGCTGGCCATCAAGCTCAGAGACCTCGGGCTCAACAGCGCCCTCTGTGACTGGATCCTGAACTTCTTGACGGGCAGACCCCAGGCAGTGCGGGTGGGAAACATCACATCCTCCACCCTGATCCTCAACACCGGTGCCCCTCAAGGCTGCGTGCTCAGCCCTCTCCTCTACTCCCTGTTCACCCACGACTGCGTGGCCACACACAGCTCCAACACCATCGTGAAGTTTGCTGATGACACGACCGTCATCGGCCAGATCACAGGCGATGACGAGACGGCATACAGAGAGGAGGTCGAAAACCTGACATCTTGGTGCCAGGATAACAACCTCCATCTCAACATCAGCAAAACAAAGGAGCTGATTGTGGACTACAGGAAGCAGCAGGGAGAGGGACACGCCCCCATCGCCATCAATGGGACTACGGTGGAGAGAGTCAAAAGCTTCAGGTTCCTTGGGGTCCACATCACTGAGGACCTGACATGGTCTCTTCACACCACCACCATCACCAAGAAAGCTCGAAAGCGGCTCTTCTTCCTCCGCAGGTTGAGGAGGTTCAAAATGGATTCCAGGATACTCTGCAACTTCTACAGGTGCACGATAGAGAGTATCCTCACTGGCAGCATGACGGCCTGGTACGGCAGCTGCACCGACCTCGATCGTAAGGCTTTACAGAGGGTGGTGAAAACTGCACAGCACATCACCAGGACGGAGCTGCCATCCATGGAGGACCTTTACTCCCAGCGGCTCAGGAAGAAATCACTATATTATCAAAGACCCCCATCACCCCAGCCACAAACTGTTCTTTCTGTTGCCGTCTGGCAGACGTTACCGCAGCACCCTGGCAAGGACAAGAAGATTCGGAGACAGTTTCTTCCCGCGGGCAGTGAGACTGTTAAAAAATTGAACTGTTGAAACAACATCAAACATTCATCTGCTACTCGGTAGTATGTATCTAATACCTAATATATATATATCATTCCAATAACTTGTATATAGACTCTATTGCACTATTCCACATCACTTTAGTTTATAACTATTATTCTTTTTGTATTGCTCTTGCTCTTATTGTTATTATGTTATTATGTTGCATTGTTGGAGAAGCCTGTGACATAAGATTTTCAACTACATAATTACTCTGTAACTATGTCAGATTGACAATAAAGAACCTTGAACCCTTGAACCTATGCAGTGCCAAACAAGTAGCAACAGCTAGCAAACAACAAAACACAATGTTGAAATAACAAATTATATTTCACGTTAACGTCACTGTACGCTGGCGAACAATGACAAACCAACAGTTTCTGCTAAAAAGCTCAATTGATGAAAAAAGAAGAGAATCTTACCTGATAAAACAAGTATAGTTTCAATCTCTCGCCAGAGTCCGGTTTTGACTACTCAGTTCGCGTCCCGTTTCTCTGTGATGTCGAACAGAGGTGGCCTCTCCTGGATCAAGCTGATTAGTTGGTCTTCACTTTCTTCAATCCAGGCCGCCATGATAAAAAAGAAACTCTTTCGTCCGGGTGAGATGAAAATGAAAAAGATTAGCCGTCTGTGTGTGCCTTCTTAATCGTTTGTTTTGGTCCCTCAGCCTTATCTTTTCTCAGCCGCGGCTCAGCGGATTTCCGCACACACACACAGCCTGGCTGTGAGTGTGTGCTCAGGCTGGGTTTTTGCACTGTCTCGCAGACCCCACGCAGCAACCAGGAAACGACAGCAGTAACCCAGCTCACACTGTCCGCTCCTCGGGCCTCAAAGGGCGAAGCAGCGAGCCCCGCAACGTCCCGCCAACACGGCCCCCAGACCCCACGCAGCATTCTCATCTGTTTGTCATTACTGGTGTCATTTTCTGGTTGCTAACAAACGCCATTGTAACACATAAACACTGATGTTCCGCTGTAACGGTGGTGGACTCATCAGTCCAGTGGGCGAGCTGACCAATCAACTGGGCTCATAGGGAGGGGGGGGGGGGGGGGGGGGGGGGGGGGCAGGAGCTCCAACAAGCCGTGTAGGACAGAGAGTGAATACACATACTATACAGAGAGGCTGTATGAGAAACCAATGTGAGTTTGGAACATTGAACAATGTAATCTATTGTAGTAGACCTCAACAATGGAATTATGATCAGTAGAAATGGCCATGACATGGGACCTTTAATGCTGTGTTTTATAAGTGTTGTTTTTATGAATTTTTACTTTGTAAAGTGTCTTTGAGTTTCAAGGAAAGCGCTCAATAAATAAAATGCATTAATATTATCAGATGTTCTGTTGGTTTGTTTAAGTTGTTTTGCATTTTAGTAAACATTTGAAAAAAAGCTAAGCAACTATATTCCCTTGACTTTAGACTACATGTTATCGTGGCAATTTTTCTTAAAGTGGACCTATCATGCTATATTTGAATAATATAGTGTAGGACCATACCTATATAAGGCATATTTATACTTTTTTTTTTTCAAAATACCAAACAGATCATGCATTTTAGCCATGCCTCATTTTCCTCAATTTGACATTTTTTAGCTCTGTTTTAGCAAGGGCTGATTCAGTGAGAATTTTAAAGAAAATTCAGATTTTACATAGTAAAAAACTGTAAATTATAGTGTCCGTCCAAATTTTTTTTTTTACAGATAGTGAAAACTACCCTTGGATGATGGGTTAGTAGACTAAAAGCTTTAGGAATCCAAAGTACAACATATAATAAGTACCCTGTATCAAGATTGATGCAAAACAAGTGACATTTGACCTTTTTAGAGAGGTTTAGCCAAAACCACCCCACCTCTGAGGTGATTTGGGTGAAAATGTTTTTTTTCTCCATATCTCTGGCCCCCCTTGGTCGATTTTGATGGTTGACACCTCTTTCTGACCGTTAGAGCCAATAGAATCAAAGGGGGAGGCCCCCATACACACACGTTGTGAATAGAAAAGGTGGGGGCTGCGCACATGTAATTTTGCATCAGAGTGGACCGATTTCTCGCTCTGACATTTGGAAACGAAAAAGCAGTTTTATTGCTTATGGATTATCAGAAATAATTTCAAAGAGGGCACAGATACATTGGATGAACCTATGGATTAACTGCAGCATCGTTTTTTTATCGTTTTAATGCCATTGAAGACCAGTTTTGACCAAGGTAAGCCATGTTAGCGTTTCTAGCTACCTAGCTCCACATGTTATGATGTACGCTTTCATTTATAGCGTCGCAAATGTTTATCACTGAGTGTTGAGGTGGGCACCAAACGATTCTGTGTCTCCAGGGGACCCAAAACGAGTGGTTGGCTGTGCATCTAGGATAAGTAATAAGGGAGTTATTGTGAGTTTAGTTGCAGAGATAGGTTACATTTTTTTCGCTCGTGGCTAATTCAGAGGCTGAGTGTTAGCATTGTGGTTTTTTTTTCGGATTAAAAAAAAAAAAAAGATCAGTTAGCTGAGTTTCTTCCCGTTACATGGATATAAAACATTCATAGTTTATTAAATATTAAGATTCCTTAGACGTTGTTTCCTGCAAATGACGCGTTTATCCGCCCGGTACCGGGGGGATGGTGCGTAACAGGTTAACAGATCTTTTGAGATTTTGAAAAAAACATTGAGAAAAAGTGAAAATGTTGTGATTTGGAGAAAAAGTGAGAATTTTTAGAAAATGTCAGAATTTTGAGATTTTGAGAAAAAAGCCAACATGAGAAAAAAACGTACATAAAACAAAGTGATAATATACAACAGAAGTGATCGTAGTGTTTAGGATTCAAGAGTCTTAATAAAAAGCAAAGGAAGACATTTTTTCTTCTTTTATTGGCAACAATCTTTATTATCTCTTCCAGTTTTTGGATGTGAAAAGAGGCATTCATTTTACTTTAATTAAATATCTTTTTAATAAAGTAAAGCAAAAAAGTATTTACAAATGTTCAATTAAATTGTAATCAATGACTTGGGGGTTGGATAATTATACAAGCAGCTTCTGCCGGCCGAGGAGAGAAAAATATAAATACAGGAGGGATAAAGACTGCCACTTGTTTCGGGGGAATCACATGGCGATACGTTAGCATTTTTTCTTTGAAAAAACAGAAGCCATTTATATATTTACAGAACTCTCCTGAAATGCGTTTCCACTGGAGGAAGCAGAAAGGCTTTAGGATCCGAACTGTTGAGCTTTTTGTGTTTTATTCAAGTGGATTTTTTTGTCCGTGTACTTTTTTTTTCTCATATTTTAAAAATCCGACGACAGGCTTTGCAGGAGCGCGTTTTCTTTCTCTCAGTCCACAGTTTGTGTTTTGAAGCGCAGGAGTATAACAGACACATGGTTTTGGGTTTTTTTGGGGCGTCGGGGAAGCATCGTCACCCCCCAGCAGCAAAATATGGTCAAAGTTCATCGCCTCCCACTCGTAAAGTCTGCGTGAAATCTGTCGTCACGTCCACAAACCGTCCATCTGGAACGTCCGTTCGACAGCGCTCGCCACTCTTCTTTGTAGTTTTTTAAATTTTATTACAAAACACTCACTCCAACCATCCAACACGGGAACAAGATGAAAGGGAAAGCTAACCGTCTACACTAGCGCTTGGTCGTGTAGATCCAACACCGATCGATGTGATGCTGCCGCTCACACGATGAAGTCATCAAAAATATAAATGTGAACAGCCTTTTAAAGTTTTCTTTTTTTTGTTGTTTATTTTTTTGTATATATCTGTCATTAAGCAAAGTGTCTTGAATAGTGTTTGACCGTGGCGAGGAAAAACCAGCCGTTTGAAAAAAACCAGGTAAACTTCAAAGAAATACTGAAGGAAACGGCGTCTTCTCTCACGGCTTTTCTCTCGCTCTTCTACTCGCTCGATTTATCCTGTATTTATTTCCAAAAAAGACATTCAGTTGCGCAAAAAGGGAACAAACAAAATAAAGGAAACCAAAAAAAATAACTGATCGAGTGTTCGATCCGTAATACAATCTCTCCCAGTTGAAGAACTTTTTTTTTTTCTTGCTTTTTTTTGTGTTTCTGTTTATGCAGAAGGATTTTGCCGATTCAGGGTTTTTTCTTCTGAATCCTCCACGGAGCGTTTTTCCTGCTCTAGCTGTTGTCGGACTCGTCTTCATCCTCGGCTTCTCGGAGCCACGTGAAGAAGGCGGTGACGGACTTTAGAGCCACGCCTTTCCCTTGCTGCTCCGCCGGGTCTTTGCTCGACTCCCACTTGTAGAAAGCTTCTTCTTTGATCACGTCCTCGTCGTAAAGGCTGTCGAAGAACATCCGCAGCAGGTCTGAAGGAGAGGGGAAACACGAGAGACGTTAATACATTACTCATTGACTATTTAAACTATATTACATTACATGTTACTTGTTAGACGCTTTTATCCAAAGCGACTTACATACTCAATACTGTGGACAATCCCCACAAGAAGTGTCTTGCCCAGGGACACAACGACATGCTGACTGCAGTGGGGTTTGAACCTGTGCTCCCCTGATCACAACACCAACGCGCCACACCCTCCCATGTTAAACCAATTATAAAGCCTAACACATACTACAACAGTCAGAACTAAAAATGGAGAAGCAGCGTTCAGTTATTATGCTCCAAATATCTGGAACAAACTCCCAGAAACCTGCAGGTCCGCTGCAACTTTTAAAAGGAATAATTTACCTACATTTGATTGATTTCTCAAACTTATAACTGAACTTATGAGGCGATATATAGCGGCCCAGCCCTTCGAATATTTTCTCTATGTGGCCCTCGGTGAAAAAGGTTTGGACACCGCTGCTCTAAAAGATGTTAAGAAGTCACTCACTGGCCGGCTGCTCCAGCTCCACCATCAGCGCCTGCAGAGCGTAGAGAGCCTGCAGCTCCTTCTTGTCGTCACTCAGGTATTTCTGCAGGACCTTCGCTCTCTTCTTGATCTTAGCGGCGTCCACCTTGTTCGGGTTCTCATCTGCAGGAAACAAAACGTCATTAACGGGACTGGCATGGCGTAGTTTATGAGGTAATTCTGACTTGATTGAATGCGTAATATCGTCAGGGAACATGCTGATAACTCACAGATGATGGCTGACTGACAGATGCATGTCATCAGAGCTCTGACCAGCATGTTGGAGGACATCTGCTGCTCATCCAGGTTAGCCTGCACACAGAGATACATTCATTTAGAAACATGCAGAGAACCAAGAACCCTACAACTGGGTTAGGGTTTGAAAAGCATTGTTCAAATTCAAACTGAAATTTGTGATTTTGAGAAAAAGTGAGAATTTTGAGATTTTAAGAAAATGTCAGAATGTTGAGATTTTCATGTATTTTGTACATGACAGGATGTATGATTACCTAGAAGAGCACCAGGACTGTTTTAGGCATATGATAGCTATGTGATTAACAGACAAGCATGATCATTTCTGACGTGGAGCTAATCTGAAGTAAACATTGAATACTGCTTTCTATTCCTCCATCTTGTGACTGTGTAACTCCCTCTCTTGGATATCAGCATGTGAAGGACACTGTTCAGGAACTAGTTGATGCTCTGTATGTGATGACTACTTCCATTCTGGAGAGGATCATACATACATGGATCCTGAGATTGAAGCTCAAGCCGGTGACGAGGGATCATAGCAAACAGAAAAGCAGATGTTAGTAAACATTGGCCCTCACCTCGATCCAGTCAAACAGCCTCTGGTCGTCGGCCTGATCCTGGATCAGCCTCTGAATCTGTTTGCTCAGCTCCTCAGAGCTCAGCTCCTCCTTCTGACCGTCCTCAGACTCCACACCCAGCGTGAACTCCACCTTCTGCACAACACAAACACGCTTTATTATAATAATAATAATAATAAATTCATTACATTTTTATTAGAGCGCTTTTCAAGGCACTCAAAGCGCTTTACAATTACACATAGTAGACATGGAACAGTTATTACTGTGGACAATACCCAAATGTATCATCTGTATTTGGTTGTATTATTTTAGACGGTGCACATTGATAGACATTTCTGTTCATGGAGTAGTATTAGTATTTTTGACTTTTTACATTCATTATATAAAATATTTTGTATTGTTTTGTTTATATTTGATATAATGTTTTTAATTTTCTCATTTTATTTTTAATTGTTAATTCTCTTTTCCACTTTTTTTAAAGTATTTTTTTAAGTAACAGCCACAGGTTAAAGCAGTACACAGACAGAACTATGAGACTCGTTCTCTAGCTGTTCTATATATATATATATATATATATATATATATATATATTACGTCTAATCTACACACTGTATTTTAATTCTTAAAATAAAAGCAAATAATAATTTACGTCGATTATTCATTTATTGATCTGCATATCTTGAGTCTGAAAGCTACACTGCAGGTCTTCAATGTAAGGTGAGATTAACAACTGTATTTATATGTTAGTAAATATCCTCACCTTCTCTGTCACGAACTTGTTGACGTCGACGTCCTCGGGGAGGAAGTCTCTCCACCGGAGACCGCCCTCTCGCCACATCGCTCCCGCCTTTTTATGGCTCTAAAGGGGAAAGATTGTTTAAAAAAAAGTTGTAGACACTTTCCCTTCTGATGTGCATTCACCATATGAACTGAGAATTTTGTGATTTTGAGAAAAAGTGAGAATTTTGTGATTTTGAGAAAAAGTGAGAATTTTGTGTTTTGAGAAAAAGTGAGAATTTTGAGATTTTGAGAAAAAGTGAGAATTTTGAGAAAAAGTGAGAATTTTGTGATTTGAGAACTGTTCAAATGCTAAGATTGAATGAGAATATGAAGGTTCCCACACATTTTCATGGGACAAAACCTTCCCATGACTTTTTATATGGCCCATGATAACATCTATTATAAAACGATTGGTCGACTAACACTTATTTAACGTCTACAAGACTTTTAGTCGTGCTTTTGCGTCAATCTTTGAGGACAAACTCAGTTTTACAGATCCATAAATGGTAGAAATGAAATGTGCTTCGAAGTAAAATAACTTGTTAAGAAGCCCCCAGCCATTTCTTAGTATTAAAGTATAGATAATTGACTGTAATTAAGAGTTTCTCACCATTTCTTTGCACAGTAAGTTGAGGATTTGCACCAGCAGGACTCCGGCTTGGCCCAGAGGAATCAAAGGTTTGGAAATCTCCCTGGAGGAACAAAGGTCAAACACAGGTTAACATCAAACAGCCAGAAAGGGATGTTCTCCTGCTGATTTGTCCGATGTGAGGAGGGGGCTTCTAACCTGAAAAGCTCCCCCATGGGGATGCCTCCCTCGTGCAGCATGGGGGAGATGAGCTCTGCCAGGTACAGCCAGATGTGAGGGATGTCGATGGCCATGTCTTCAGCCACCTCCAGGATCTCCTGCAGCCTGAGGACACACAGCGAGGAGACATTTAAACGTTTATTTATACGATGAAGAACAAGTTTAAACGCACTCAAAAGATGAACAAACTAAGCATAAAGGCATCACATAAGTTTAAGGTAAGAATAAAGCAAGAGAAATTAGACTTTTTGAGAGTAATTAAAGGGGACCTATCATGCAAAATGCACTTTTGTATGTCTTTTCTACATGAATATGTGTCGCCGGTGTTCCAGGGAACTCACCAAGTGTCAGAAAACACAACCCTCTCTATTTTCCTCCATACCCAAATCTCTAAAAAAGGGGCTGCAACGGATCTGATAAAAACTGATCCAGATTTGAACACTGTCCTGACGTCAGGACGGTGGCGCTACGGCTATTGGGCCAACTCCACCAATCAGGAGGAGACAGACACGGCCATTGCCGTTCGAAAGCGCTGGAGACGCTGTAGTACATATGCCAGGCCTGTAGGTGGTGCTGTTCTCACTGAATCAGCCCTTGCAAAAACCGAGCTAACACTTTTCAAATTGAGCAAAATGAGGCATGGCTAAAATGCATGATCTGTTTGGTATTTTGAAAAAAAAATAGTATAAATATGCCTGTTATGGTAATTTGTTCTGGGAATTTCATTTTCGAGCCTGAGACCTGGCAAACAGGCTCGGGCTTAACAGGTTAAACCATCATTTACCCTGCTGGCTTCTGCTCATTTTATATTTATATTCCCTAGCTCCTTGGTGTGTACAGGAGAAAACGGTGCTTTTCAGGCTCTAGCTCCGAACCGGCCCTGGAACCGCGTTGGTGTGAAAGCCCCATTACACACAATATCGATATATATACTCATTACTGATGTCTTTGGTGTTTTGATTTTGTCAGTACACCAACTTTTACAACTCATGCTATCTTAAAAAACCTTTTGGCAATATTTCATTTATATTTCAACTCGTGTTTTTTTCAACTTAAATCTCAAACTTTGTCGTTTTGGGTTTTGAATTGAACATTTTTTTCAATTGGAAAGTCGTTAAAATAGATGTTTAAGAGGCGTGGGAACCCTCGTGTTATCTGTGAAGTTTTAGACACCTTTTACACACGATATACAACATTATAAATACACATTCCTCCCCCCCTCACTGACCCGTTGTAGTACTGCTGCTTGGGCAGAGTGCCGGCTTTGATGAGCTGCTGCAGCAGGAGGCCCATGCGCTCTCGGGCGATGGTGCTGCGCTCCAGCGTCGACTCCAGGCCGGTTTGTACGAAGAGGAAGAGAAGCTGAGTGCTGCTCATCTCATGCACACACTGCAGAGCCTCCTGTGGGACGGAGAGGACACACAGAGGGGGTGTTAGGCTGATAAACTCTGCTTAGTTGCTGTCAGACGGTCATTTTAATGTTTATAACAGAGCAATGACACAATCTGAATCGATACGATAATACTTTAATGTTCAGATCAAGTGTGAAATGTGACTTGCATCACAGCAGCTCCATGTGTAACATCAACAGACACATCAAGACAATACATGAAAAACAAACAAACATTTAACATAACAGCACAATCAGTGAGAGAAAACCTGCTCAAAGAGCCTTCAGCGTGCATCTGATTGGACTCCACTCTGTATGTACTGAGAGGACTGACTGGAGCACAAAGGATGCTTCAGTCTGACTTTATTGAATCTCCCATTAGATCAGCCGTGTCAAACTCAATTTCATCACGGGCCACATCAGCATTATGGTTGCACTCAAAGGGCCGGTTGTAACTTTAAGACTATATAAAAATACATTTAATATATATAAAATAATGTATGATATTACATGATTACCTCTGCATTGGATTATTATCAGATAGGGTAATAACTTCATAATTAACTACGTCTGAAAGCAGAAGTCTAGGGCAAATAATTGCAAGTCTCTTCAGTAAGAATGTCACAAAATGATTTAAAAAGAAAAGCCAAATTCTGAAAAAAAATAAAAAAAATAAGTGACATTTTGAAAAAAAGTAACATTAAAAAAAAAAAAAAAAAATTCTGGTTAAAAAAAAAATTCAAATTTGAGATGCATTGTGGGACATGTAGTTTATGGGCAACGTGCTGCTGTAAAGTAGCATGTAACCGTATAATAAACATATTATATTCTTTGCAAGCTCTTATGGGGCCACAGAAAATGAAGTGGGTCTGAGAAGAAGTTGTTGGACAGCCTTATTAGGTTGTTATAGTATGCTGACTCATAAAGTCTCTGACAGGGTTGACCAACAATCGCTTATTTATGCTAGGAGGCATTTGGTTTAATAACGTACAATAAGTTATCATGTTATGAACATAAAACTGTTTAAAGTAAAATTGTAATGCAACAACAATATTGCTACTTCTATTTTTCGTACCTTCATGTCGTTGAGGTGCAGATACTCCTCGATGATGGCGGTGGATTTCTTGGTCAGTTCCTCCTCAGTCAGCGTGGGCTTGGTGGAGGCCGGGGGGGGAGGGGGGGTGTCAGATTTCTCTCGTGTCACTGTTCACACAGAAAGAAACAAATATATATATATCATGAATCTCTTAACCAAATGAGTAGTTAGTTGACTGATTCATTCAAAAGATATACAAGAAAAGACGAATAGGTTGATAACATACTATATCAGATTTATAGTCTCTCCATTCTACCATGCCCGAGAGAGCCATTCAATATTAAACTCAATATTGAGTTAAATAAAATAAACAAGTTAAATAAGTTAAATAAAATAAAAGAAATAAAAGAAATAAAAGAAATAAAATAAATAAAATAAATAAAATAAATAAATAAAATAGTTTGGGAAACTAGGGAAACCCAGAAAAATGCAGTTAAGTCACATGACCTACTGTCCTTTTTGCAAACTCCAAACAAAAACAATTAAAAGGATATTTATTTTAGAAATCTGATTAAACGTTGTGTATAGGTAAAGTGTGTCATTCCGAGTTCACAGATTGCTTATAAAATAGATGAAATATCCCTAGAATTTGAATTATTGTACCGCCAAGAGAAGTGTGTTCTTGTTATAGTAGAAACATTTTAACACAATAATACTTAACTTAAATTTTTTTTTTTTTTTAAATGTCCTATGAGCACTGCAATGCATTATTATTACTATGAGTGTGAATAAAGTGTGAATAACTGAAGTCCTCCTACCGTCCTCTTTGCTCCTGGCTCTCTCTCGGCTCCCTCTGTCGTCGGTCATGCTGGCGACGCGGCGGACGGGATCTGCCGACCCGCGCTGCTCCCGCTCGCGGCTCCCCTCGTTCTCACGGCTGAAGCTGCGCTTGGTGACCTGCAGGCGGTTTCTGTCGCGGTCGTCACGCCGGTCAAACCGATCGTTGCCGCGGCCCGAGCGATCGAAACGGTCGCCGCGCTCTCGACTCGAGCTGTTTCTGTGGAATCGGAACAAGAAAGATCCTTAATTCAATTACAAGTTACATTATGTGCAATTTGAAATTAAAACAACACATTTCCATGACTTTTAAAACAACTTTTCAAATGGAAAACACTAATGAGATTACTTTTAAAGGCCTGGAAAATTACACTCTAAAGCTTTCTGATCACACAGGTCCGAATACTCTGACAATACTTTAGGTTTCTTGCTGCTCACCTCTGAGGGACTCGTCTGTCTGAGTCCTGAGCAGTCGAGGCGCCGGAGGTCGCCTGCTGTAAGGCGGAGAATCTGTTCCCCGTGTTGGTGGCTGGGCGGCCGGCTGGCGGCTCTGGGCCTGGAGGGGAAACACAACAGAAATAGCACATTATAATACCTTTACAAAGCACCTTTAAACTGTTGGCCATGCCTACAGGAGAAATGTGGGGTTTCAATATCTTACCCCAGGGCAATAATGAATCATGATAGATATTTGTGATCTTAATATCGATCAACGTAATAAAAAGGCATGCATTTGGTATCGTAAAAATGAAAAGAGAGAAGATGGTTCCCAATAAGTACATTTTTTGACATTGTTCTTTCAATGTTTAAGTAATACTTCAATAGTGTTTTCCATTTTCTGAATGTCAATCCATTTTGTTATATCAACCTCTTTTAAACTACTGACAAATATAATAATCTGTCCAACAAAATCAATGATATGGAACATCCAGGTAACAAGGCAATGCAGCATTGACCTTTTCTGTGCTCTCTGAGTCTAACTTTTTATTTCATTTCATTTGTATTTGTTCCGTTCATGGTATGCACAACTTAATGTATAACAATTATTTACAAAACATGTCTCTATAAACACACCGTACCCGGAAAGGAGCAGGGAGATTACCGGCCCCTTTCTAAAAACATAAATAAATGTAACTAGACGGTCTGTCCTTCGTATTTTCTTATTCACAGCCAATCATAACAGTATCGTGGGAAAATAAGAGAAACACAAAAACGTCCACTTAGTTCACACTTGACAGTTAACGGAAAGAATCAAAACATCACGTAATCACATTGTTCTGGGAAACCTACCGGCTTCTGCAGGCTTAGCAGTGGTGCTGCCCCCGCTGCTGCCCTTCCCCCAGCTGCCAAACATGCCTTTACCACCGGGGCCCAGGACCTGATTGTTGAAGTCAAGAGCAGGCGTCTGAAAACAAAAAAGGGGATACAAACATTAATGGGATTTGAACAGATCTTATAATTATCTCCACATCATGACCATTCCCACAGCACAGTGTTAATTTCGTCAACGAAAACTATGACGAAACATGTTCGTCGTCAACGACCTTTTTTACATGACTAAGACGAGATGATAACGAGCTAAAAATAGATTTTTGATAATAAAAAAACGATGACGAAATGTATATTTAGTTTTCGTTGACGAGACTAAGGTTTTAATGGTGGACTATCGGACATTCAAAATGCAGGGTATTTCCCCCCAATTGTCTGTCTTGTCTGTCAAAATGCATCTTACGCTTCTAACTTGCAATATCATTATTTCCGCTCTCTTCACTCCAGAAGAGCGATCTCCCTGGCCGTTTCTCAATGTCGAGTATACCTGCTGCAGAGCCACTATTTCAAGTATACTACGTCATCGAGTGGCGCCGAATGACTGTTTAAATGCATGTTAAATGCCCAGCATTCGGCGTCACTCGATGACGTAGTATACTTGAAATAGTGGCTCTGCAGCCGGTATACTCGACATTGAGAAACGGCCCCTGTGTCTCTCTGTGTGCGGGGGGCGGGGCCTAACAGACGCTGCAGCGGCACACAGAGATCTGCCAGGGACGGAGCGTTCAGAGAGTAGAGAGACACTCTACAAGGCTCGATGTGGACAAAGCTCGTTTGCCATTAGTGTTTTCGCGTAAGCGCGTTGACACGAGCAGTCTGTCCAAACAGCCGGCCAAAAGGTGTCATATTCAGTCGGAGAAATGCACAATTTTCGACTTCCTTAACTCGTAGCTCTGTTTCCGCAATTACGATTAACGTTATCACATCAGGTGCGCAGAGGTGGGAGAAGTACTCAGATCTTGTCGTCAAGTAAAAAAGTACCAGATTGTAGGAATACTCTGTTACAGTAAAAGCTCTGCATTCAAAATGTTACTACGGTAAAAGTAGAAAAGTATTATCATCAAGATATAGTTAAAGTAGTGACAGTAAAAGTAGTCATTGTGCAGATTGGTCCATTTCAGAATAATATATATGATATGTTTTATAATGATTGATCATGAAAGTGTTCTCAAAGCTGGTAAAGGTGCAGCTAGTTTGAATGACTTTGTATACTGCAGGGTAGCTTGTGGATTTACTCCAGGTGGAACTAAAGTCTGATTTAACACTTGATTATATTTCACATCATTCATCCACATCTGTAAAGTAACTAAAGGTATTCAATACATGTAGTAGTACACCATTAACCTCTGAACTGTAGTGGAGTAGAAGTACTAAGTAGCAAAACATTTAAATACTCCAGTAAAGTACCTCAACATTTTACTCAAGTACAGTACAATATAATAACATAATTATATATATTTGATTTATTTCACATTTAAATAAAGCAATGTTAATTCAGTTAACAATTTGTTTAGTTTTTTCCGTTTAAAAAATAACAAAAGGACCTATAAGAATACCGTTAAAGTACCGGATCAATAAGCAGTATCGATAAGAGTAGTAGTACCGTTAAAAACCTTAACGATACCCATCCCTAGATATTACACAAGTAAAGTGTTAAGAGAGTGAAATGTTGCTTTATGAATTTCAACACTTGATGCTGTCACATTGATTCCAATTTCAGATACCTGTGTTTGAATTAGTTTAAAGAGAGAAAACATTTTGACTAAAAGTTGACTAAAACGTAATGATTTTTCATCGACTAAAACTGGACTAAAATGTTTTGAGTTTTCGTCAACTAAGGATAAAAATGACTAAAATGTGACAAACTAATAACCATTTTCGTCTAAAGACTAAGACTAAATCAAAAATAGCTGCCAAAATTAACACTGCCACATCATCTTCAACCATGTAATATGAATGTTGATGTAGCTACATACATACTGAGACATTAGTATTAATAATTTTTATAGCGCTTTTCCTAGTGCTCAAAGACTCTTGTAAAGACGTAATACCAAGTCAAACTCAGCCTTTCTAAGAAACTGAAACTAAAACCAGCAAACACACTAATGAATCTAACTAAGGTCTCAGTATGTATGTAGCTATATTAACACAGTGCCCAAGTCAAACTCAGCCTTTCTAAGAAACTGAAACTAAAACACTCATGAAACAAACTACAACCTAAATCGTTGAAGGTAGAAAGAAATAACAAAAATCGTATTGAAATCGTATTGAAATCTTGCATTCCTATCCAAGTGAAGTGTCCTTTCTCCTACCTTAGTGATTTTGCTAAGGCGAGAGGTGTCAATGGGTCGGTTTTTGGTGGAGATGGGCACTGTGTTCCAGCCTTCGTCCTGGGGTGGTTGCCCTCGGCCCTGGTTGTCACGGCCCTCGCGGCCACCACGGCCCCCTCGACCTCCTCCGTCGTTCCTTCCTCCGTCGTTCCTGCCTCCGTCGTTTCTGCCTCCGTGGCCTCCTGACGGCTTAGAGATGAAGGCATGCTGCACCTTCATCTGCTCCCGTTGCTCCTCCAGCTCGGCGTCTTTGTGAATTTGCTCAATCGTCTTCGGGCCCTGTTCGCCTCTCCTGGGGACCCACGAGCTCTGGAGGGGAGGAAGTAAAATATAGAGGTTGTCAGAATCAGAATACCTTAGGAAACCCAGTCCACTCTGAAGGGATCTACTGATAGATTTGATAAGGCCTGGCAGCCATTGATCACACGTAGAGAAGTGCAAGCTGGATTTAACACTTTGAAGATGATTATGTATAGATTTGAGTGTTGCTGAAATCTGGGTTACAACAATTTCTAAAGTAATATTGTAGGTGTTGTATATATATTTTGTCTTTTTGTTTGCTTTGTATGTTTTTTTGTGTCCATTATGAGAACGTGTACTTATCTCATTGTTTTTGTTGATTTCTTTCATGCTGGGGTGGGGGGGTATATTTGATCTGCTTTCTGGCAGTCTGGTTGAAATGTGCACGGTTGCATCTACAGTATGTATTTGACTGCTCAATGACATTCTGTATGATTTTTCTTTATAATGAAAACATTCAACAAAAAAAGGAATACCTTAATCGTCCCACATAACCGTAAACAAATATTATGTCAGGACATTGACAGGATTATTTGGGACATGATTTGCTCCCTGTGTGTATTGGATCATTACATGGCAGTCAAAAGGTTTACAAATATCAAAATGTTAGTGTGTCCACATCACTGATTCCAAGAACATTTGTTTTGCTTCTAATATGGGGAAATATTAGGAAAGAAGCAGACGCGTTGATGCTGGCTTTAGATCCAATGTATCCATTCAACATCGCCTTCCAACAATAACTCACTCTTCCCCCCCCCCCCCCCCCACTTACACTTCTTGTCCTTGTATGTTTCTTTGTAAAGCGACCTTGAGGTTATGAAAGGCGCTATATAAATTCAAGTTATTATTATTAACATATAAACATAAGTACAATGCTAACATAGATTTCTGGCATAACGTATAAACACTTACAATGCACACTGCAAACATAGATATCTTATTAACACGTACAAATGTTGCATGTTACCTCCTTTAAAAAAAAAAAATCAGCATAAATCTCCACTTTGAATATATATAGGCCTAGTCATATTATATTACATTTTACTGCACCCAGTTTCCTACATAACTATTGCTTTTGTTTCTCTTTTGGTTAGGTATTCTTCTTTCTATGTGTCTGTAAGCACCACTTATAACAAAGCAAATTCCTCGTAAGTGTAAAACTATTTGATATTAAACTGATTCTGACAGAGCCCACTAAAGCTAAACGGCGCTAGCTTAGCATAGCTAACGGCGCTAGCTTAGCATAGCTAGCATGACACAGCACTATAACCGTTACTCCCCAAACAAACCCTCTGAAAATACCCAATAAACAGACATCCCACCAACAGTGAGCTCTTCACAACACCAAAACACAACATCAGTGTATATTCAACATGTATCAACCATAACACTCACCTAGTGTGGGGAGATATTAGGAAATAAGCTAATTAGCTCAAATGCGCGGTTGTTGCTAGCTTCAAGTCCAACGTATTAATAAACGGTTGTTAAGCAACAGGCGCCATCTGTTGGACAACCCAGGAACCGTTAGTATTTGTAACTTGTCATATCCATTACATATGCAACAGGTTAAAAAAAACACTAAATACAAATAACTCAATAGAACTGAAGTATCTCAAATTTTGACCGATGATTCAATAGGCATTTAGCAGTGTTAATGCTGACAAATTAACACTATTAGGACTAAGGTGTTCATGGGAGAAACTGATGAAAACATCCACATCCTAGTCACTCTTAAAGCTGGGGAAGGCAGTTTTTATTTAGCATTATTGGGCAAAAGCTCCATAATAACCTTCAATAGATAAAAAGCTAAGAGGATACAGAGGGTTGAGGTTAGATTCCTCTCTGTCCTAAGTCATATAAAGGTTAGTCTAGAGGAAAAGAGATGTGCTATAATGACATATTTAGGACAACCCTGAATTTAGCATTGCAAAGGTTCTTTCAACGTTTTTCTATTACATTTTTCCATCAGATTTTGGGTTATTGCAGCAAAATGAGCACTTTGGCAAACACATTTATGACAAGTTTTGTATTTACCGACAGAAACATGTTCAGAAAACCATTGATTTCTAGACGAGGAAACGGGAAGCGTAGTAATGCCGACTCATTTCTAGGATTAAGATTAATTCCTGCAAACACTATGGTGGAATAAAAGCTTTTCCTGCAGGATATTCCTTCGTTGAATCAAGCTTTGACCTAAAAAAGGGCTGTGCACGTGCTTCTGCGTTTGTAAAACAGCAAATAAAAACGCCCTCTCTGAAAAGACCAGTTTTTTAAAGCCTGAAAACAGAGCCAGGAGGTGCAGAAGAGTAGTTTTCTCTTAAATTAGAATATACTCAGAGGTTATATTGGAAGTTTTGTTCCAGGGAGGCACAAATAACACTGCCTTGCACAGCTTTATCTCTTCAATTTAGCCTTTTTCCTAGAAAGGCAAGAACAAAGTAAGTGTGTGTGTGTGTGTGTGTGTGTGTGTGTGTGTGTGTGTGTGTGTGTGGTGTGTGTGTGTGTGTGTGTGTGTGTGTGTGTGTGTGTGTGTGTGTGTGTGTGTGTGTGCGCGCGTGTTTTTCAAAGTAAAGTTTGGCCAATGTGCTGACTGTGCAGCTGATGTTAGCTTGTTAAAACACTGAAAGAGGTTTTGTAACACTGTGTGGGCGGTGGGCAGCATTCCTTCAGAGAAATAATCTTAAACTGTACTGGAATGGCTTCATTACACACACAAAAATACTAATAAGAAAGTAAATCATCCTTAAATTGACTTAGGAGCTGTCTTTGTTTCTTAGTTTAAAACAATACCTGTTAGCATATAATAAAAACAACTCTTGTTGTGCTAGTGTTTACCCGTCGAAGGTCCAGCACGTCCTGCAGCATGAAGCGGATCCTGGAGCTGGTCTTCTTGTCCTTTATGATTTTCTCCATCTGATTAAAGTACTGGTCCATACGAGGCTAAGGAACAAAACACAGCAGTGTGGTGAGTACATCTTCCACACAACAAATTAAAACATGATCCAACACATTCAACAGCATGCATATACTGTAGGCACGTGATTCGTAAAGCTGCCTCAAACTAAACGAATTTAAAAATATATCCTTTTAATCGTTAAAAATGTTTTTACCTAATTGCAATTGTTTGTTTTAATGTTAACTTCTATAGGTTAAAGTAGAATGATAACACTTCAGATTTTGATGGTTTACACAGACTTTGGGATCGTTAAAACAATTATTTGCAAAGGTGGGACATTTTCTTCATCTGGATTCTTGTATACCAGCTGTTTCTAAAACAAAAAACGACAGCGCAGAAATTGGAATAGTTTAGTCTAAATGCACTTCGTACCTTGGCCTTCTCGAAGTCTAGGTCCTTTCCGATGGTAGACAGCAGTCTGCAGAGGCACTCCAGAGACTCTTCGTCGTGGTTCTTCAGCAGCTTCACGATGCAGTCGTGCATGATGACCTCTGTGAGCATTTTCAGCTTGAACAGCTCTCCGATGAACTTCATGTTGCCCATCGAGCGCCTGCGGGCGTTGTCTTTCTCGCGCTGCAGCTGCTCAGTGAGACGCTGCTTCTCCTCCGGCTGCAGGAGGAACAAAGTCACGGGGAAAGGGAAGAGATGTTAGCCGATTGAATAATCTGAGAATAATATAAATCTGAACATTTCATTTATCCTGGTAAAATGTGGGTTTCGAAACGGATAAATATATTTTTAAAAAGGTTACTGAAGAATGTGCAATAAAAAGATCAAATACAAAAATAATATTTATATAAACACAATTAAAAATATGCAATAAAAATGTTAAATTATTAAATAAATAGAACATGTTTAAACACAAGAAAAATGTGCAATAAAAATACATTTTATGAATAATTAATTAATAAAGACAATGAGGAAAATAGTAATAATCCTAGGTGATATGGGTAAGTAAGATGTCCAATAAAAATGTAAACATGTGCACAGTGTAATACAATTTACAAAATATGTAGTTTTTATGTGTATTACTAAGATTTTTTCCAGAATTACACAGGTTTAAAAGGGTTTAAAAGTGCCAGTCTGTTAACTCATAATGGCTTCCCTCTGATTTATGTTCACCTTCAAATGCTCCCCACCACACATACAAAATAAAACACCAAGATCACTTATTTTGTGCATAAACAAAGAGCCTAAATTGAGATTTGTTTAGGCAGTACTGTACCACTGTGGCAGCATCCAGCTCTTTCTGCTTCCTCTCGAAGATCTCGTCGTCAACTTGGTCCTTTTCGAACTCCTTCTGGCATCGGTTTAGCAGCAGCTTGCGGAAATTCACAGTGACTCCCGGCTTATCTGTGGTTTCAACTTTAAGCTGGAAAATAGAACAGCAAACACACACAATTAAAGATTATTACCACCATACACCCCAGCACGTGCACTCCGCTCTGCATCAGCCAAACGGCTCGCTGCACCCGCACTGCGAGGGGGACCCAAGTTCCCATCAGCAAAAACACGTGGGTTTGCTATCCTGGCTCCAAAATGGTGGAATGAGCTCCCCATTGAAATCAGGACAGCAGAAAGCTTACACATCTTCCGGCACAGACTAAAAACTCATCTCTTTCGACTCTATGAAACCTGATGTACTTATATGATTCTGTTTTCTTCAAGTTTGTATCTTCTTGGTCGAATGCACTTATTGCAAGTCGCTTTGGATAAAAGCGTCACCTTTTTAGCCGCCTCTGGCATCTCATCAAATGTGTCAGGAAGCACAAGGCATATTTGATAAGAGAGCTTAAAAAGTTGTATATATAGTTATACTATAAAAACAGTATTTTGTTGCATCTTGTCCTTTTTGCAAGACTGAAAGTAGTTTTAATTAACAGATCTTTGGCTGTTTGCTTGCGGAAGTGGAAGCAAATTAATCTGTGTACGAAATTCTATATTTGTATCAGTGGTTAGTTTCCAGAGGGGTCAGAAGCTCAAGATAAGGAAATGTGCCAGGACGTAGCCATAGTTAAATGTTACGCATATATAAGCTGACCAAATATATACAAATATGTAATTCAGAGTCAGAGTATCACGTCAAACTCCAAGACGAGTTTTTTTTCTCTTTTGAAAGATTCTCCACTGTGCAATAAATACAAATAAAAAAAGCTTATATTTATTTTCACGTTATTTGCCGTCAAAGCTACAGAGAGAGCCGACCCCGATAGTGTCAAAAAGTGCACATCTGTATAGAAAGACCCTTACATCAACAGTCCTTAAGTGAACATGTAAGCTTACTCAACACTAATTCCATCTTTTAGCTTAAGAAATATTTTCCAAAGTGCGGCAGAACACAAAAAAAAAGCTTGTATTTATTTCCATGTTATTTGCTGTCAAAGCTACAGAAAGTCTGATGAGACACGTGCAGCTTGAAGGCTCACGGTGTCACACTTTATGTCATAGCAACACACCACTGAGCTCTGTGTAGATTGTAAATAATTGTTATACATTAAGTTGTGCATACCATGAACGGAACAAATCAAAATGAAATGAAAACACCCTAACAACAATCATCGGCTTGGCACCACTTACCCCCATGAGGCAGCGGCACATGTTGGCGTAGGCCACGGAGAAGTTAGGCTCAGCGATGGCCTTCTCGAAGGTCAGATCGATGACTCCTTTCAATCTCTCCTCCGTGTCGATGGTGAGATCGGTCACCATCTTCATGAGCTGCTGAAACTTCTGCGGGGTGAGTTTGTTGAGGATGCTGCGAACACTTTTAAACAGCTCCTGGGTCTTCCCGTGCTCCGAGTCGTCGCTCTCACTCTCGACCTCCACGCGCGTTTTCTTCGTCGTAGGTTTCCACGCCTTCTCCGCCTTGTTCAGCTGAATGTCATCGCTCAGAGACATGGTGGTGAAGACCTTCCTCGGCTTTTCGCGCTGCATCTGCGCCGAGCGACGAGGACCCCCGACACCCATACCCATACCTGGAGGCTGAGAGGAGACGGAGATGTTTAATTCATTCATGGGCGACAAGGATTACAATTACTTTAAATGTTATTGCAATATGTAGAACACATTTATTTATAGTTTTGTAATTATCAACCGCACTGATAAATACATGTACAATAACTTACTTATTGACTCGTTTACATGTTGTACTGCTTTGACCGTATTGTTCTTGTATTTGTATGATAATGTCGTATTGTTTTGTAAGCGTGCTGTTCAATGTAGCATAGGTCACTTTATATAGTATATATTAAAAGTGTTAGCTTTTATTGTCAAAATGTTACTTCTACTGTCTGTTATGTGTGATTGCACCATCGGGAATGCTTGGAATTTCGCTGTGTAGTGACAATAAAGGAATCTAATCTAAATATGGAATAGTGCAATATTTAGTGCACGATATTTGATGAGGGCTAAGTATTAGGGCTGTCAACGGTAACGTGTTAACTCTGGCGATACATCTAGAAACATTAACACGTTAACAAGTTTGAACTCAACTCCCTTCTGTATATCTAGCGGCAGATTTCTAATTCATTCAAGGGCGACAAAGATTACAATTACTTGAAATGTTATTGAAAGTGCATTATGGAATAGTGCAATATTCAAATTGCCGAGTGCACAATATTTGATGAGGGCTAAGTATTAGGGCTGTCAACGGTGACGTGTTAACTCCTGCGATGTATCTAGAAATATCAACATGTTAGAAAAATAATTCACGCAAGATAATCACATTAACAAGAACGCAACTCCCTCCTGTAATTCTAGCGCAAATGCTGGGCTAAGAATGGCATGGCAGTGAAAATGCAGCAGATTTTGCACAAGCTGCATGTATTGCACTGACTGGAGACATCAGTAAGAAACATCACTACCTCGTAACGACACAATATGACAAATGTTCTACACCCATTCTTTAGGTTTCTTGAAGTTGCAGAGAAGTGGGAGGTAGCGGACAAGTCGTAAAATTGTCAGACTTCACGGCAATAATTCAGGAATCATGTTATCATAAAGGGAAACAAATCCTGATTTCTCTCACCAGTTTGTCATGCATTTATCTATTACAAAACCACATGGGTATTTGTTTTATCTCCCCCCCCAAGTTGTGTTCAATGGCATTAAAACGATAAAAACGCTGCTGAAGGTTAATCCAATGTGTCTGAAAGGATTACTGATAATCCATCTTCATATTTATGTCAATAACGGAGTTTTCATATATAGCTGCTGTGACAGCTTCCTGTTTTGGGCATTCTGGCTGCGCATCACTCATTCATATTTTTATATATGAAGCCATGTTAGAGAAACTTCCATCCTACATCTGCTCCCTGATCTCACGGCGAATTGTAAGTGGCTACTGCCTGAGATCGCATGCTGTGGTTTTATTAAATGTGCCAACTGCTAGGACTGTCTTAGGGAAGATAGCATTTAGATGCGCAGCTCCACTGTCCTGGAATAGTCTGCAATTGAAATGGAAACTGAGCAATCTGGTGCCACTCAATGTTTTTAAAGCTCGGTTGGATGCTACTCAATCGGAAGCTGTTGGTACCTGTGCATGTGGATAGTTATGTAAATTGTAATCCCTGTAATGCTACTGTATGATGTCCTTTTGTTGTTCTGTTTATGTTTTTAATGTTTCATGTGGAACCTACTTGAGCAGGTCTCCCTTGAAAAAGAGATCAATGATCTCAATGGGATACAACCTGGATAAATAAAGGTTTGAAATGAAATGAAATGAAATTCACCAATGGGTAATGTTTAGATGGATTTTAAGAACTTCCCCTCGATTCTATTGGCTCTAGCGGTTAAAAAGAGGTGTCAATCATCAAAATCGTGGTTTTCTTTTGGCTAAACCTCTCTAAAAAGGTCAAATGTCACTTGTTTTGCATCAATCTTGATACAGGGTACTTATTATATGTTATAGTTTGGATTCCTAAAGCTTTTAGTCTACTATCCCATCCTTCAAGGGTCACTATGAGTAATGGTTTATTTGACACAATAATTATTATTTTTTTTTTTACTATGTTCAATCTGAATTTACTTTAAAATAAAAACATCTATATTGATTCTGACTCTTCTACATCCAACTCACAGGTTTATCATTGCTTTGAGAAAAAAGATTATTAATTTACCCCTTTTAGAAGTGAAGATATAGTCATTTGTTCTGGGCATGTCATTTTCAAGTCTGAGACCTGAAAAACAGGCTCAGGGGTTAAGAGGTTAAGAAAACTTACAGGTCCTCTCCTTTCTTCTCTTCCTCCTCCTCCGCCTCCTCCTTCTCTCCCTTCTCTTCCTTCTCTCCCTTCTCTTCCTCCACCACCACCTCCTCCTCCTCCTCCTCCCATGTTAGGTCTGCCGAGGTTAGCGAAGGAAGGCGTGAAGTCGGGGCCAGAGATCATTTCTTTCATACGACTGGGGTCCAGTTGGCGCAGAGGGGCCTTGTTTGCCTGAAAACAGAATTAAAAACCGAATGAGATTTTCTCCAAGATGCTCACTCTTAATGCAACATGATATCCTGCTTTATATTGTGTCAAAAGCCCTTCCATAGTGTTTTATTGTCAGAGTCAAGGCGTCTTTGTCCATGCTTTATTGGTATATTGTCAGACTTCATGCCAATAATTCAGGAATAATGGTTTCATAAGGAAAAACCCCTGATTTCTCTCACCGGTTCGCTATGTGTGACGGAGCGGATCACAGTAACTGACTCCGCCACTGACAGCACACAACAAACATTTCATGCTCTCTCCCGTCGTCAATATATAAGGTTAAATCATCACTAAACGTCCCTTTTTCCCCTCTCCCTTTCTGTAGTGCGACCATGAGTGCACGCTTGTGATTCATACTTTAACTATAGTACACGATACTTAAGTGACGGGGCAGCGAACAGAGTTTCGCCGCCGTCTCCCCAGCAAAGGGGAATGTGGAAAAGACTGAGGCGCATCACTTCCGTGGTTTAAACAGGATGTCATGAACCATGCAATTTATTATTTATTTTTGCGTTTATTAATTATGGGGGATGATTGTGTTGGGAGATAGTTAACCTGTTTATGTTTGGGTCGGATAGTTCTTCTCATGTTTGAGGGGTTAAAATTATGTTGACAATGTGGTTTTGAGTTAATTGTGTAACCTGTTGACGGTAAGCCTGTGGGGAGGGGCTATGGGTTCATAAGGGACGGTGTTGGCCCTGGAAGATTCATTCGGGAGATTGTTGCATTGAAGGCAACAGCTAGAATGTGTTTACTCTGTGAGTGATAGACAACCTAATTTGGTAACTTTGATTTTGTTTATTTAAGTTATACTGTTTCACTTTTATCAAACAGTATATATTTTTTTTGTTGCCGTTATAAATAAAGTTGTGGAGCTTAAATCAACCGACTAAGCCTATGTTTTCAAACGGACAAATAGAACCACGTCACACTATGCATTTCTTTATTACAAAACCACACGGGTATTTGTTCAAAAGCATAACCTCCCTTCACATTTACTGCCTCTAGGGATGGGAATTTGAAAGCAAATGTATATTCGACCACCAAAAAAACGGTTAACCGATTAATGCAGCTATTCAATACTCATTCTTGTTTAAGAATATGAGCATGTCTATATGCTCAGGGGAGAGGCGGGTGCGGAGGCGATTCACAATCAGGCCAGCTGTAGAGAAGACCCTCTCAGCTGGAATTTGGGCATAAGATGAGGTTTGAGTCTGCGTGGTCTGCGTGTAGGGAGGGGCAGCAGCCATATCATTAGCTAGAACTAGCTAGATCTGATGGATTTGGACATAAACGCGTGTGAAGTATAACCGGACGCGAGAGAGAGAGATCAGCACCTGCAGCTCTGCCCGCTGTGAGGGACCGGTGAGCGGAGCAAAACACACCTTTAGACCTAACACATTTAGCTATGGCACTGTCGTATACATTGAATTATTCCATTTGATAATATGTAATCAACTTAGGCACCCCTCCCAACAAAAAAAATAAAATCGTTCCCATCCCTAACTGCCTCCATGGTTTTACAAATCATCGACATAGGAGAAACTATGCAACACTGTGTGTGTATGCGTTTTATTGCGAGGGGTTTGCACCTGGTCCAGGACGACATCACTGATGGCTGGCAGACCCTCAGGCTTGTTCATGCTGGCGGACTTGAACTGGAAACCCAGAAGAAACTCTCTGTCGTAGTGCTTCTTCTGCTCTGGGTCGATCGGCTTCCAATTTTCTAAAAGAGAAACCAAAGCATAAAAATTACCAGAACATTCGTTTATTGAAAATATCTGAAACTCACTCCCACAACACAACAACCACCTTTCAGACACTGTTCAAAACTCACCTTTTTCAGACTGGCTTTTAATGTGTGATTATCGATGTGTTCTTATGTTGTTTTATAAGCTTGATTTCTAATTCAAATGTGTATCTTTTTACCATTGTAAAGCACCTGATAAAAGCGCTGACATTTGTATTACTAACTAGGACTGTAACCAATACTTCATTCACAACGTTGACTTTTCAAAATCCTACACACATCCAGGCTGAAGACTTTTCTTTTTGCCGCTGCTTTTAATTGAACTATTCATATCTTAAACTGCACTGTAACTTTTATCCATGTATTTTTTATTTTAATGTTTATTTTATTATCTTTTATTTTTAATAACTGATTTTAAATGCCATTTTCTTAATGTCTTCCATTTTTGTAAAGCACTTTGAATTGCCTTGTGTTGAAAGGTGCTATATAAATAAACTTGCCTTGCCTTACACAGCTTGTTTTTGCAGATTAAGATACAAATGTCTCCTATAACTCTAGAGCATTGTGAAGTCAAACGTACTGAACAAATATCAAATAATTTGCTAAATTCACCACAATCTATCTATCAAGCAATTCAAAAACTCCCACGCCTAATTTGGACATTTACCAAACTTTTGCAACCCTAGTCATGACTTTAACTTAAATCCCTCTTGTTCAAGCTTCTCCTTCTTGAGCTTATTGTTCAAACATCATGCTCTACCATCACATATCTATCATTTCCCACAGCAGTCAGGTAACACACGCCACTCCCAGGTGTTTAACAAAGCAAACACAAACGTAGCTGATGAGAGATAAGATGGCAGCTCAAGGTTCAGAGACCCACCCTCTTTGTACTGGTACTTTTTGTCAGGGTTGTTGGGATCCGGCTTGGTGTTTTCAGCGTCCATCTTGCCTTCTTTGTCCTCCTTGTCCTCCCACGTCATATCCGGATCCTCTGGGGCAGGAGTGGAGACGACGGGGGGTTTCTCTGGGACGGGGGTTGGTTCAGGCTCAGGAGGAACCACTACCTGCTCCTGGTGGAAAGAAGGGAGAAAAGGTCAGACTAGGGTTGAACGATATTGTTAAAAAACTGACATTGCGATATTTTTCTTCCCCTGCGATATGAAAAAATACAGGAATTGAAGAAAAGACAGTTTTCTTTGTCCGCAAACCATCCTTTCTTGAACTTTAATGCTATACAATTGGTATTTTTTTAACAATATTTAACCGGATGAAGGATTTTAGTCACGGACTTAGAACTGGATCTTAAGTTATCAGAGCAACAAGCTCTCGGTTATCCTGCTGTGATTTGATCGAGAATGATTGTGATTGGTGGTTTGCTGTGCATGCAGAGCCTTCCTTTTGTAGCAAGCAGCAAAATAATTGTAACATGACGTGTTTGAGTTCATTTGCCTACTTAATATCGTACGTCCTAAAAAAAATAATATCGCGCATGCGCATAATGCGATTATCGTCACGACGCGATATATCGTGCAGCCCTACTAGGTCAGACTGATATCTCAAAAATCAGGGTTTCAATTAGACAAAGTTGGTGCAGGTGAATGTGTTCGGGAAGATGCCGATGAATGGGAGAAATTCCAGTCAAATATTATCTTTGTTTATAATTATTGAGCTTGAAAACAATTGATAGGAAGGCTACATAAATAATATCTTAAAGGTGGGGTAGGTAATTTTGGAGAAACCAGCTCGAGTGCGCTAGAATTTGAAAATACACAGCTGGAAAAAATCTCCCACTTCCTCACAGAGCCCCTCCTCCAACACACACGAACGCGCACATGACCAATGAGGGCACGAGATAAGTTTGTGCACGATGAATCTTGATTGGGCCAAATTTGACCTCGAGTCACCCAAAACATTTCTGCTGGGTCTCCCCAGACCCCAACACCAAATTATACACTTTTTTTTTTTAGAGACCTTCAGACTTGGCTAAAATGGTCAAAATCAGTTTTGTAGTGTTTATACAGCTGTTGTGGAAGATATCATGAAGCCTTGTTCCGATTACAAGAAACTAGAGCGTAGTTGTTATATAATTTGAACTTGAAACGGGTCACGGGAGACACGAACACAATCGATCAGTTGAATTAAGCGACACAATCGGTAAAACTGAATACCTTTACAAAGACTCATATCAAAGCACCTCGTTAAGTCTTGTGTTTAACAGAGAGATGTGCTGATGATTTTCTTGGAAATAAGTCATTTAGCATCAAATGAGGGCACGTTGAGGTGACTGTAGGGATCATAAAACGCTGTGCAAGCTTTGAAATGAATTATTAACTGCATTCCTGCACACACACACACACACACACACACACACACCTCTTTAAAGGCATCGAGGAGGTCGCCCACGGTCTCCTTTTTGTTCAGATCCTTCATCTTCCGCTTCTTCTTTGGCACAGACACAGCAGCTGAAGGAAGGAAGTCGAACACAATGAGCCTCAGATCAACACAAACATAATCTGAGAGAAGATTCAGAGATATTAACCACATGTAGTATCGTGTTGTAACTAGAGCTCTACCCATATTGAACTCTCACAAATTAATGGGTATCTTTTGGTATCTGAGGAATTTGTCGACAAGATAATTATAATGTTTTTCATTTACTGTCTCACATCAGCAAATAAGCTGACAGGCAGCAATAATAATCTATTTTTGGTTGGCCATGTGTGCAGAGGTCGGATAAACCGTCATTTTTGAGGAGAGTGAGGGCGATCTACTTTAACTTTAAAGGGAGTTTCCTTTCATGTGTGAGCATCGGCTACAGCAGGGGTGTCAAACTAAAAAATGGGTGCTAGTCGAGGGCCGGACTGGTTCAATGTTTATTGCACAACTTATTGAAATGAACTTATTGCACATATTAAACCTGGAACTAACAAAGCTTAAATTATTGCCTATAAAAACAACATTAAATAATCAGTTGCATTCATTTCTTATGATTAAATGTTTCCACAGGCCAACAACAGCTTCAAAAAAACTATTTCCCTCAAAGAACAAACCAAACATGCCCTGTTGTCGTGAGAGAAAAAGTGCAGAAGGAAACATCCATGTAAACTCAGTGTGCTGCTCTGTGATGCTAGTTCAAGCCAGATACTTGGCATCTCATCTCGGGTGCAAGGTCATCAATGTTTGGGGTCAGGCTCTGAGCTGAGGAGACCCTCAGGATTGAGTGAAGGTGTGCGTGCAATATACCAGCGGGCCAGATCTAATAGTAATTAGAAATGATCCTGCGGGCCTTGAGTTTGACACATGTGGTCTAAAGAGTCATTCTGGTATTGGCTGAGAAATTGGTGCTTCCCTATAAGGTTAAGGTTAGTTTATTTGTATAGCACATTTAATAAGCGATAAAATACTGGCTGCAGCTAAAAGTGAAATGATAAGGCACGGTTAAAGGATCTCAGGATATATATATATATTTGTTGGTAGTGGGTTACCCTTAGGTCTACGATGCTGTGGACTGGCAGCTTTAGACTATTCTCAGGAATTGTCAATGTAATAGCCAGCTTTTTTTTTTTCTTTCTCTTGTACGCCACGTAAAGGTTTCGGGTATCTACTTACTGTATATTGTGTGTGTCTTTGCTTTATTGTAACTAAAAATTCAAAATAAAGTATTAACTCAGGGTAGGCTGCATTAAAAACCTATATATAAAACTATAAACCTATAAACTTACCTTGCATAGTAGCTTCTACCAGGGCAGGGGGGAGCGTCTGTGGAGGAGGCGGAGTTTCAGTTTCCTCCCTATCCTCTTCTGTGGCAGGGGGAGGAGTCAATGCCTCTTCTGCTGTGGGAGGGGGAGGAGTCAATGCCTCTTCTGCTGTGGGAGGGGGAGGAGTCAATGCCTCTTCTGCTGTGGGAGGGGGAGGAGTCAGCGCCTTTTCTGTGGGAGGGGGAGGAGTCAATGCCTCTTCTGTTGGAGGGGGAGGAGTCGATTCCTCTTCTGCTGTGGGAGGGGGAGGAGTCAATGCCTCTTCTGTGGGAGGGGGAGGAGTCAATTCCTCTTCTGCGGGAGGGGGAGGAGTCAATACCTCTTCTGTTATTATGGGGGGAGGAGTCAATGCCTCTTCTGTGTGAGGGGGAGGAGTCAGCTCCATTTCTTCAACACTTTCCGCTACAACTGGTACCGTTTCTGCAGGATCTGGCACCGGGGATTCTTCAATAACCTCCACTTGAGTAGGAGCGAGGCATTCTTCTTGCTCATCAGTTTCGACGGGCGCTTTCTCCTCTTCAGGTTCAACGGACATCTCCTCTTCCTCCTCCTCCTCCTCTTCGACAAGCTCAACCGGAGTCTCCTCGACAGGTGTGGGCTTTTCAACAACAGGAGGAGATGAAAGGGGGGTTTGGAGAATTGGCGCCTGAGTGACGGGGGTTTCTACCACTTCGCTGATATCGGGTTCGGCGATGGGGCTGTCGTCTCTCTCTGTCGTCGTGCGTGCGGTAATAGATTCGGGCACCTCTGGATCTCGAGGGGCCGGCAGTGGGAGGCCATTGGGGAGACGAAGCTCCTCTGGTTGTGCAATGGGAGACTCAAGAGGGGCCTCCAGGTGAGCGGGGGGCACCACGACCGACGGCCTTTCTGGCTCCGCTTCAGCGACACCATTCGTGGTAGAAAGAGAACGAGGAGGCACATCTTCGACTTCTTCTTCTTGCTGCTTCTTCACCACCACCACTTCTTTCTTGATTTTTGCAGCAGATCGTATCGCGGCAGGGAGGGGGGCAGGGTAGGCGGGCACTTCTGGGGCAGATTTGGGAGATGGGGTGGGGTCTCTGGTAGGTCGAGGAGCATCCATTACGTCTGCAATAACAGGGGTAGTTGGTGCAGGAGTGGGAAGAGGGAGAGTTTCGAGAGGGAGATCTTGAGGGGGTTCAGAGGGAGTAGTGTTCGTGTCAGAGGAGGCAGATTCTGTGAGGAGGGGTTCGCTTTTAGCAAGTTCAGGGGTTTTTGACGGAGGAGGGGGCGTAGGTCTCCCTCTGTCATCTGGAGGGGACAGGAAAAAAAGATGTCAAGATGATAGAAAAGTATCACTCGTCACCGGCTTGAGCTTCAATATCGGGATGCCTCATGCAACCCAGAGACTTTCAATACACCAAACACTTTTAAATGTATTGTCAATTTGGTCCGTCTGCCCTGTATCTATTTTATGTTTTGTTATTTGTACTGTTAGAGTATTTCTTTGATTCCTTGTAAGGTGACATTGGGTGCCTTGAAAGGCGCCTAAAAATATGATGTTTTATTATTTATTTATTACATGTATTTATGATCCTCAAGAGTGGAAGTAGTCTTCACATACAGAGCATTTGGTTCAACTAGTTCCTGAACAGTGTCATTCACATGCTGATATACATGAGGGTGATACAGTCACAAGATGGAGGAATACCAGTTCTTGAAGGTAATCATACATCCAGTCATGAACAAAATACTAAGTTTTTCTCAAAATATTGGCTTTTTTCTGAAAATCTCAAAATTCTGACTTTTTCTCAAAATCACCTAAAAATTCTGACTTTTTCAAAATCACCTAAATATTCAGATTTTGGCTGAAACTTAATGTTTTTTAACAAAAGTTAATCTGCTGATTATGTTCTTGTTTAATCATTTGATGTATAAATATGGAAAAATAGTAATACATGTCCATCCCAGTTTCACAGAGTCTAAGGAGAAGTATTTAAATGGCTGGTTTTGTCAGTCCAAATACCAAAGATATGACTCTTTTCCACAATTTTATAGACCAAATAATGACTTGAGAAAGCATTTGTCAGTTGCAGCCTAGTCAGATCTTGTTATATCAGCAATATTCAAACAATAATTGTGAAATTGTACTTGTAAAAAGTCCTGTGTGAACTCACCAGGTCTAACCAGCGCTGCAGCAGATGTGACGCTCTCACCGTTTGCCTGAACCGTCGGACTGTCTGATAACTGAAGGAGACACAAAACACACCAGAAAGAAAGTAAGAATTACATCATCAGTGAACACAAAACTAACTGTTAGAGCCAGTACGTTGTTTTTATAAGAAAGGCCACCTAATCGTGACGTCTGTAGTCAACGAGAGTATAAAAGACTACATTTCCCACGGCGCCTCCTCTGAAAAACTGTTTTTAACCGTCCAATTATCCTTTAAATTATCAAGTTATATAACAGGGTATATCCAGGAATCCTGAAGTCAAATGTAATACCTTTTAAGACCTTTTTTAAGACCCTTTCCATACATTTTAGGACCTCATCGCCACTTGGAGTTTTAACCGGTTACCTTGGCGACACACTTTACCTCACATTGACTATATACAGTATTGATTGTCCTTCCTCCTTATCTTCCAACCATTTGGACGCAAACTTGCATTTCCCCATAACGATGTTGCTTAGCAACCGGCGTAAACGGACCTCCGCGCGCTATCAAGCAGTGAGCGTGCGATGTCCTGTTCAGATGACGTCAAACCCAACGGGATGCCATCAATAAACTACACAGAATCACACTGCACACCTACGCAATGATTACATTCAGGCAGACTGTAGAATACAACCTCTTTGGACAATTCATATACTTATTGAAAACAAGCTGCAAAATGTAATACCTTGGAAAATGCCGTTTAATACTTTTTAATAGCCTTAATTTTCGCTAAATTAATTTATCAACTTTTAATACTTGTTAAGACCCCGCGGACACCCTGAGAAGGAGCAAGTAATTCACGTTGCTGGATCTATGTACCACATGTTAGAATGACTCGTATATCAGCGTGATTTTTGACAGGTCGTAGTGTTACATGTGTTTGAGGAATGGAAATCTGCAGCATTCCCAGTAAAGCCATAACATATGGAGCGCAGGCAAGTCCATTCCTGTTGTATATACAAGTGCTACAATAGACTTAAGCTGACGTTTACACAGGACGAACGTTTTGTGTTATATATATATATATATATGTGTATATAACATTTGAATATTGCAGTAACGGTGTCACTTTGGATAATTAAAAGACACAAGTGTTGGTGTTGTAGGCGTCTTCTTTCAATATAGTGCTAAAAAACGACTTAATGGACGAAATAAAACTACATGTTTCTGTGTCGATTTCTACTAATCCTCTACAGATAAACTAACAAAGTACCTGAGCGCTATCACAGTCTTTTGTGGTTGTCATGCAAGTTTAAAAAGTAAAAGCAACATGACAGTGAGTTAGTCATTTCACTTAAATGTAGTTTCATAATAGAAGTTATTACATTGATAATCAAAAAGATATTAAAATGAAATCAGTTCTGCTGCTTTCAAAATCCTGTTAAAATATAACAAATAAAATAAAGAATGATAGTAACATTAAAAAGTGCCATTTTCTAAATTCACAGTCCTTGAGGTTGACATTGTGACAAACATAATGATATTTTACAAACCCTAATTTACATATGGAAAGTAGGGCTGCACGATATATCGTGTCGTGACGATAATCGCGATAGTCACATTTACATTTCGTTAGGACGTGCGATATTAAGTAGGCAAATTAACTCAAACACGTCATGTTACAATTCTTTTGCTGCTTGCTACAAAAAGGAAAACTGGCGCGGCTCTCATGTCAGGGGTACTTGAGTGAGTGACAGCAATCCACCAATCACAATCAAATCTCCAAAGCAAACGGACCCGGTGATTAAAGGGTAAAAACACTGAATAAAGTAGTTTCATGTGTTTCTCCAGGGCAGTTCGGCGCTGCTAACCGAGCTAGCTCAGCTTGTTGCTCTGATAACTTAAGATCCAGACGTCCGTGACTAAAATCCTTCATCCGGTTAAATATAGTTAAAAAGAATACCAATTGTTTAGCATTAAAGTTCAAGAAAGGATGGTTTGCAGACAAAAAAAAATGTAATTTCTTCAATTCCTGTATTTTTTCATATCGCAAAATATATCGCCATGTCAGTTTTTTCCAATATCGTGCAGCCCTAATGGAAAGTCAAAGAAGCATACGAGTCATAACACTTGGATTTAATTGTACAATTTGCCTGAATCTCTTGTTAGAGGTGAGCTCTGTTTGGGAATCATGGTATAGATATGACTTAAGAGAACATCTAAAATACAAAAACATACGGAACTATTGAACATTGAAGAGACAAGGCACCATTTATTACAAGGATGATAGGAACGCTTTAAGGGACTTTTTCTACTTATATTATTTAACCTAAGTCATCTCTGAGTTACAATTCACCATTGAGGTGATGATAAATAACATATTGTGTAACCCATATTTATATACAGTAGAATATATAAGAAAAGTATGATTTGTGGTCAGTCTTTAACCTAAACTCCTATTTCTTAATTTACATATCATTGGTGTCAAAAGTACAGGAGCAAAGTAGCAGCAGATATTAAAGTATATGCTTTTAGTATATTGCCTAAATTCAACAAATTGGTTGTTGAATTAACAAAAATAAGGTAATTATTTATAAAACAATTGTATTAAACACATTTAAATAAGATGACAATTATATTTTATCTAATTAGGCTATTAAAACCTTCCAAATGGACACGTGTTGCATCCCCTAGCTTAAGTAAAAAGCACAAGATACACATGACAGTTAGTGAGTCATTTCACTAAATGTACATTTTACAATTTGCCTGAATCTTTTTTATACATGCGTCTAAAAATAAAAGGTGAAACTGAAGCAGTGTGCTAGTGTTTCTGCTGTGTTGGCACTTATTGAAGCTCACCTGTGGTGGGGTTGGGGTCGAGCCGCTGCGACCCCCGGACATAATCTCATCTGTAATATCCCGACCTCCTTGGTTAGGGTCTCTTATTCTGATCTGTGGAGGAAAAGGAGACGACACGTATGGTTACAGGTGGTACAGAATAGAAGAAGTGAATCCGTGTGTGAGAGTTAGGAAGTTAAAATGTGTCAGGGAGACGACAGAAGCATGTAAGAGAATGCCATAATACACATTTTCTATTCAATACAATACAGAATAACCTGGCAATGCAACAATTAGATCTTAAATGTAATAATATCTGCATGGTAACACTTAAAATACAGTCATGTGAAGCAACCAATATACACATAAAGGGAATAAGAGCAACCGGATTCGAGGTGAAATTCAATATAATCCAAGTAAAAAAAGTAGAATGAATGAATGTGAATGCGAGTGAAAGGGTTCAACCGTTCAGCCTGAGGACAGCAACATGTAAGAGTAGCGTTCCCATGATGCAACGCTTACATGGTCAGCCTTTTTTGGTGACTGGCCGCTGCCTGATTCAATGAAAGCTAAATATCTCACATTGTGAACACTGAGGCACGCAGAAAAGAAAATCCAAACTGTACACGCTATGCAAATTCCTCGGCTGCACACAATGTGCATCCGTCTGATTGTCACCAAAGACTTGTGTTTGGATTTACTTTTTTTTTTAAAAAGCAGACACACAGAGACACACACACAGACAGAGAGAGAGACACACACACAGACAGACAGATCTAATCAATTACCAAGGAGTGCCATTACATTACAAACACATGCTCTCCTTTTTCCTCTCACTCTCACTCCACATACTTAAAGAGCTGTCATGCTATGAGCCACCGCCACACACACACACACACACACCGGACAATTATTCAAATGGAAAAGTTTACAGGCCTACAGTTGGACTTTAAGAAATATTTGCTCGTCGTCACTGACCTTTCAAATCTACACCCCCCTTCTCCATTTCGGAAGCATTACTAACCTTAACAGGCCTCTCTCATCCTGGGGCTGTGGGCTGAGTGATCCAGCCGCTGGACTTTAAACTCCACAAAGCAGCTCCACAAGTTTTGTAACTTTAACTCAGCATAGCTCACACATCTACACTTAGCCGGGGCCTGACTGTCAGTACGCCTGCTAGCTCACTCGCTCGCTACTTGAATAACTGTCCAAGCAGAATCGGGGAGGAAAGAAAAAAAATAAAATAGGATAACGCGAGTGGCCTTGTAAAGCTATGGCACTGGAATGTGCTGCCCCTCCCACAGAGGCTAACAGACAGTTAAAGGGGCCGGGGAGTGAACGAGGTGCAAAGGCAGAGGAGGAGGGGGGGGGGAGAAAGAAAATCATCAAATGAGCAGCAGCTAGCCGAAGAAACTCCCCCTTTTCCTCATTCTTTGCCCTGTCATCCTGCAGGGCGCTTCCTCGGATATATCATTTTTTTTTTTTTCAAGCTCACCCCTTTTTGAGAGGAAGGGGAGGGTTGGTTAGCCCTTCCGGCTCAAAAGGGGGAGGAGATGGTGGCCACGTGGAGCTGAGCTATGTGCTGACATGTCCTTCACCACCCCCCCCCCCCCCCTCCTCCTTCCCATGGGTCTTTTTCCTCTGACACACAGAGCAGAAAAGGGGGCAATTTTGCAGAGACTTTTGACCGTAACCAGCTTGTTAAAAAAGGGATAAGAGTGGGGGAAAGGGTTGCAGCTAACTCTGTAAGGGCAAGAATGGCCGATATGTTATCAGAAATCATTTCTAACTGTTTATAGATTATGTCAAGTGGTACAAACAACACTCTTACACTTATAACTGACAAAGGATGCATTTTAGGACTTTTGACCGTAACCAGAAATGGTGGAAGACTCTGTGACAATGGCGGATATGTTATCTGAAATATGTTCTTACTGTTTACAGATGATCTCAAACAAACTATAGTCTCACTTTTATTGAATGGTAAGAGTCTTTATGGAGCTTATAACTGACAGTGGACGTGTTTTAGGAGTTCTTATCCGTGTTGAAAGTACATGTTGAATGGTTTTAAAACTGATTTGATCTCATGGTTTATTCCACGAAGCATAGTGTGTGAAGTTTCATTCTGAATCGGTGACAGAATATTTAGAAAAAGGCATCAAGTCACAGATATAGAAACCCTCGTGCTTGCTCTGCACTTATTCTATTTGTTTTATGCGTCTATTGTCACGTTTTAAGTCTTTTAACATGCTGCTGTGACAAAAAAAAATATCCCAAACCTTAGTTGAACTTAAAAGAAAATGCTAACAATTGGCTTCACAGATCATAAAACCAAAAAGGCAGCCACTATTAAAATGGTTTAACAGGAGGAAAACCGATACAAGTACACTCGGGTCGCAGAATTAATCTAAATCGCAATATTTAATTTCAGGATGCACAATATTTGTTAAAGGCTACGTATGTGCTGCCGATCCATCCCGAGCTACAAATCGACTTAACACAACAAACGTGTCTGGCACAGATTCTCTCAAAAAGCCCACAATGATCATTTTATTAAATTGTTCTGGAGGGATCTTTGGCATATAGAAGGAGGCCGACTTAGCTTCATCATCAGAGCCACCTAAAGTGTGCTGACCACTGTTAACCTAAACTAAAATGGTCTGAAGAAGATCCATCATGTCCTCTCTGCCAATCACCGGCAACTCTACAGTAAAAATCCTGACTGTCTGCAAAACTAGTCAGGAACAGGTTCTCCGACAACTAGCGTTCAGTTATCCTGGGAGGAAGGAGAGCAAACATCAGGGTGGTCAAACACCATTACTTTTGCACCATTAGTTACAGCAGGACAAGTCCTTAAAAAGCCTTTTGTAAGAAGGGAGTCGAACCTAAAGGACACAGCTCAGGACTGTAAAATGCAGGTTTTACGTCGATCAGCACCTCCTCTTTTTACGATGGAGATAATCACAACCAATCTTAGGCGAGATCTGATCACGTGTTCAACCTCACAAAAGACCCTGTACATCGTCAGTGTGGAGTTAACTGCACCATGGGAGGCTGCAGGTGATGTGTGTGATGATGTTTAAGGCCTAAACCAGCCGTGTCAAACTCAATTTCATGGCAGGCCACGTCAGCATTATGGCTGCACTCAAAGGGCCGGTTGTAACTTTAAGACTATATAAAAATACATATATAAATATGTAATATATATAAAATAATGTATTATATTACATGATTGCCTCTGCATTGGATTATTATCAGATAGGGTAATAACTTCATAATTAACTACGTCTGAAAGCAGAAGTCTAGGGCAAATAATTGGAAGTCTCTTCAGTGAGAATGTTTTTCAGGAGTTTTACATTGTGTGTGACGTAGACATTGATCGTGTTATAGCATCAGCAGGGACCAATGGAAAGGGACCAAAGTCCACCCTTAGGTGACAGAAGTGGCTGATAAGCAGTCGAGTCACAAAGTGAGAGGGTCCTGACATCATGCATAACCTGCAGCTATTCCCCGGTAATGGATTATTAAGGAATGGACCCTCTACTAAGCCTGAATGATGTTTTATCTCTTTCAACAAAGGAAACATTGGATTGGGAAACAAATGAAGACGGTCCCATTTAAACCTCCAAAGAAAACATAATCAATGCAATCAAAATGGTGGCAGAAGCTTAAAGCTAGGTTTAGTTGACATAAAACACAAAAGGCACCATTAAAAGAATGATAGTTCAACTTTAAAGTGTCTTTTTTGTACTGATATTGTTTAAAATGACTCCCTGAATGTTTGATGACGATAAAATACACTTTCTGCTGCCATAATGTAGTCAGTCATTTCACTAAACTTCAGTTCTACTTGTGTGTCTGCTGCGAGGGGGACCCAAGTTCCCATCAGCAAAAACACGTGGGTTTGCAATCCTGGCTCCAAAATGGTGGAATGAGCTCCCCATTGACATCAGGACAGCAGAAAGCTTACACATCTTCTGGCTCAGACTGAAGCGACTTCACTTCGAGCAATAAAATTACTAACAAAGCACTTATCTACTAACAAAGGACTGGCTTATCTAAAGCCTGTTGAGTAGCACTTGAAATGTTTTGGCTCTATGAAACCTGATGTACTTATATGATTCTGTTTTCTTCAAGTTTGTATCTTCTTGGTCGAATGCACTTATTGTAAGTCGCTTTGGATAAAAGCGTCAGCTAAATGCAATGTAATGGTAGAAACATGGTTTTCATATAATTTAGGTTTAATAAAGCAGAGTGCCAGCATTTCACACCAACATCATATTCCTTTAAAATAGAAAAAGGGATGGACAGACGAGTCATTAGGCGCTTTCACACCGCAGTACTTTTCCCACAAAGGTTCATCAGAACTGAGTTCATGAGAACTCTTTAGTTCTCATGAACTCAGTACAGATCGCGTTCACACCGGAATAAGTCCCTGGGGGAGGATTAGGCAAATGAAGCCGCTGACGTCACGTCTTCTTCTTCTGCTTTGGGTTTACTGGCAGGCCGCAAACAACTTCACGGCGTATACTGCCACCCGAAGTCCCCGGAGTTGGGGACTGGCTTCAGTCGAAGCTGCTGGGACTCCCAGCAGCTTCGACTGAAGCTTTCCGAGTAAATCGCCAGAACACCGACACCTCCTCATCTCCACCGCTCCCATGTTTTCTTTTGTGTTGCCATAAGTCAGTCTCTCTGCGTTTGTGCGCTGGGCGAATGCTAATGCTAATAATGCTAATGCGAGGATAATAAAATGGCGGCTTCACAAAACTTTTTGGGAGTTTTACGGGGCGTGGTTTGCAATCCGCCCAGCCAATCAGACATAGGAACCTTTTTCTCCCACGAAAGTCCCTGCTCTCTAGCAGGGACGGAAAAAGGGGTAAAAAGGTTCCCATTAACTAATTTTAGTTCCGGCTCTTTTTGGTGTGAACGCGACATTTAAGAATTATATCGGAACTAAAGTGGGAAAAGTACTGCGGTGTGAACGCGCCTAATGGATTCCTGAAATCAGATAATGACCTTTTACTTCTCACCCTCCACGATGAAGAAAAAGCTTCGATGAGTCCGACAGTGACAAAAGCTCAAAGCTAGCCCAATCTAGTTTAGTCGACAAAGAGGTCAAGGAGAGGAAAAACTGGGCAAATAGAGCCATGTTCAAATAGCTGAAGTCTGTGCCTCATGTTTGCATTTGAGACTTTTGCAAAGATGAAGATCGTAAAACACTCCGGAGAGATCTAGAAAAAGTTGCAGATGACTGAAGATTTTAAGACTTTTATAGAAGCGTATATATGAAGTCTGGAAATGACTATATCTTGAATTCAAACCGGCCTCACAAAGATGTCTATGTAAACTATGATCACACAAGAGGCACAAACTACGGCTTCAGTTCCCTTTCCCACAGATGACGAGGGTGAAATAAAAGAGCGACTCTGAGAAATACAAAACTTAACTGTGCAGAAGACTACATTTTTTATAGCCGCTTAAAAAAGAGGTTATAAGGAATCTGTAAATAGAAATAGATTGCTCAGATCTAACCAGCATTACAGAGAGAACTATGATTACACGAGAGGCTTCAGTTCACAGCGAGCTACCACATACCAGGCCAGGGCCCTCTTGCAGAGCAACAAGGAAACACTAGACATACTGTGGACCTGGAATATGTCGTTCAGCCGCTTTCTCTTACAGCGAGTTAAGGTCAAGTTCAACACTCTATGCTTCAATCGGTAAACTAAAACCTGCAGCAAGAGTCCAGAGTGACCCCAAGTCCTCTCCAGACCGACTGCAATGACTCTGGTGAGCTAACAACATTGGATTAATGAGGGAAAAGAGCCGTGAGCAAACTAAACAAATATATTTTTAAATGTGGCTTTTCATTGAACTGTATTTATTCTTTTTTTCTTCTGTCCTGTGTGTATTGACTTCTGTTAGTATAACTTAGTATCTGCAACTATTAAGTGTCTTAGTTAATCACAAAGTTAAATGTTTCTCTATTACCTAGAAGGGGAGGTTACCTTGTTAGATTCCATTTTAGATAATCTGTCGTTTTGAGTCCATGTTAGTTTCCTGTTAACGTTTCCACTATGTTAATTAAATATAAGTCAGCAGGGTAGTCCATTCTGATTATGAAATGTTAGTACTTGTGGTGAGCTGAAACTGGGCTATATGACCACCACCGCTAAGCTAAAGGAGGCAAATGTTGGGCTATAAAGGAACTACAGCACGGTCACATGAATTCACGTCACCACCGCTAAGCTAAAGGTGGCTAATGTTGGGCTATAAAGGAACTACGGCACAGTCACATGACTTCACGTCACCACCGCTAAGCTAAAGGTGGCTAATGTTGGGCTATAAAGGAACTACAGCACGGTCACATGACTTCACGTCACCACCGCTAAGCTAAAGGTGGCTAATGTTGGGCTATAAAGGAACTACGGCACGGTCACATGACTTCACGTCACCACCGCTAAGCTAAAGGTGGCTAATGTTGGGCTATAAAAGGAACTACAGCACGGTCACATGACTTCACCACCGCTAAGCTAAAGGAGGCTAATGTTGGGTTATAAAAGGAACTACAGCACGGTCACATGACTTCACCACCGCTAAGCTAAAGGTGGCTAATGTTGGGCTATAAAGGAACTACAGCACGGTCACATGACTTCACGTCACCACCGCTAAGCTGAAAGTGGCTAATGTTGGGCTATAAAGGAACTACAGCACGGTCACATGACTTCACGTCACCACCGCTAAGCTAAAAGTGGCTAATGTTGGGCTATAAAGGAACTACAGCACGGTCACATGACTTCACGTCACCACCGCTAAGCTAAAGGTGGCTAATGTTGGGCTATAAAGGAACTACAGCACGGTCACATGACTTCACGTCACCACCGCTAAGCTAACTGTGGCTAATGTTGGGCTATAAAGGGACTACGGCACGGTCACATGACTTCACGTCACCACCGCTAAGCTAACTGTGGCTAATGTTGGGCTATAAAGGAACTACGGCACGGTCACATGAATTCACGTCACCACCGCTAAGCTAAAGGTGGCTAATATTGGGCTATAAAGGAACTACAGCACGGTCACATGACTTCGATACACTCGATAAGCCATGTTAGAGATGTTCAGTGTAGCGTTACTGTACCTGTTTGCGTTCCCGTTTGGAGGCGATGTGTTGCTGCTGCTGTGGAGGTGGCTGCTGCTGCTGCTGTTGTTGCTGCTGCTGCTGCTGCTGTTGTTGTTGCTGCTGCTGTTGTTGTTGTTGTTGTTGTTGTTGTTGCTGCTGCTGTTGCTGCTGCTGCTGCTGTTGTTGTTGCTGCTGCTGCTGCTGCTGCTGCTGTTGTTGCTGCTGCTGCTGCTGCTGAGGAGCCGGGTTCATAATGACGGGCGCCGCCTGCACCGGGGGGGTGAACTGAGGCTGGGCGGGGTAGTAGGCCGCTGCTATGGATCAGGCAGAGAGAACAATGTAAACCAACACATACTGACTTAATCCTGCAGCCATAACTTCACACAAACAGGCTGTTGAACACACACAGGATTACAAAATCTCTCGACAGCAAAAAGTGAGTGTTTACACAACGGCATTATGTTCTGCAAAGCACCGTCAGGCTATAGTTATGGTATGTTTGTATCATGTTCTGTTGCTTTTACCTCTTAGAATATTTGACAAATTCTACAGCGTCCTTGGGTTTCTACAGTATGAAGGTTTCATTTCTTGAAGATTTGCAGGGAAACAGCTGCAGTTTTATGTTCATAGTAAAACACACACAGTGTTTTAAATGCCATTTTATAATATGTTTCTTAATGTCTTTCATTTTTGAGTTGCCTTGTGTTGAACGGTGCTATATAAATAAACTTTGCCTAGTGTTTACACAACAGCATTACAGCGCTTATGTTCTGCAAAGCACCATCAGGCTATAGTGAGGACATCTGTATCTATGGCACGGGTTTCATTTCTCGATGATTTGCAGGGCAACAGCTGCATGCACGCAGTAAAGGTACAATATCATTACAGTGAGGTAAGAGCACTTATTTAGAGAACTCACTGCCAACTCAGGATGTATCACATTTAAGGCATTGGTTGAATACTACACATTAAAATATGAATATACCCAGTGTGCGAAAAAGCACACGTCCCACCGTCCGGGACGTGTTATTTACAATGTCGGACAAGTAGATCTTTCAATTGACTTGTCCAGCGGACAAGTGACGTTTTTAGCCCTCATTTATTGACAAATTATTGATAAACTCAGTTTACAAAAGGCAGAACTCATTCGCAAATTGTCCGTGTCCGCCATTGTTCGTTTAGAAATGTTAGTTTCGGTTCTGCTTGTCGATTCCTAAGGAAATGCATCTCGCCGCTTTCTGTACTGTTAGACGGGGCGGGGCAGTGCGGGACGTGTAGCACAGTGGCAGGGTTGGGAAGCAAAACTCGGTTCCGAGTAGGAACAAATAACAATTGTCCGGTACCGGGATTAATAAGAGTTGTGAGGACAGGAGGCGAGGCCAACATTATTGTGGATTTTAGTCACTAAATCCACAATACTGTTGATAATTGATCAAAACTGCATCTATTTCCAACTGTGTAAATATTTAGTAAAAGCATCAATGGTCAACATTATAATATCATGAGGGTATTGATAAAAAAAGATTGAGCTGTACGATCATCCTAATATCAAACAGTATACAAGTAGATAAAATACTCTTTCTTGGACAAAATATCCCTCAGTATCAGTAGGTATTGTGACGGGACCATTTGAAGCTCATGTCTTCATGCAATCCTAGTAATTGGACTGAAGTTAAGTATGAGAAGATCAATATTAAAAAAATGTAAAACACCAATTGCATCATTTCTAGCAAGTTCTTTCACGTCTCTTAACACTATCACAGTGGAGTAAGACGTCTTAAAATGCCTGCAAACTAACCCTATCTATTTGAACAGACATCAGTGCATCACGTCTGCATTTTCCCACTGACTTTGTACTTTGGTGCAAATCTCAACTGCTCCTTACATGTGCAAATGTTTACAGAAGAAGTAGACGTTGCACTAAAAAGGCACCATAACGCCAAACAATCATTAAAATGTTGTCAAATATATGGACTAAAAGGTTAAATGTGTCGAACACCATTCTGATTAAGTAGATATCTTCCTACAATAATAATCTAAAGACTTCTTAAATATATTTTTACAAAGAAAACTAGAATAACTATTCAAAAATGTTCATTCCCTCCAATGCGCAACATTCCTTACGATCATGAATTAGGTCATAATTAGAGAAAATAATGACCACTAGATATTTCATCCTAATAGATAAAGCCCTAACAGGTACAACCCTCAGACCAAGAGACTCTAGTCTGGTCAATAAATATGCTGCAAACATGGAAGACACAGAAAGTAGTCTTGTACTGACAATGAAAACGAGAATAATGATGCAAAAAGAACCGTTCCCTCCAATACCCATCATTCCTTATAACAATGTCAGAATTAAATAATCTAACAAAATAACCCTAATTTAATATATTTCTCTTAAAATGTAAGACCTTACAGAAAGGCCCCTCGAACCATGAAACGGCTCTGTCAATAAACCTGTTGGCAAAATGACAAAAACCTCAGTTTCCTGTTTTATAACCCAAACTGTGCAGCACTCTGTGACATTACCTGGCCTTCTTACTGGTCTCTGCAGTAGTTATAGTACTGTGCTGCTCTAAAATATATATATTTAAGACCTTACAGGTAGGCCCACTCAGAACATGACACAGCCTTGTCAATAAATCTGCTGTCAGCATGACCCAGGAACAGAAAATAATCAAAGTGTCCTCTGTTTTAACCCAAACTGTCCAGCTCTCTGTGACATAACCTGGTCTTCTTACTGGTCTCTGCAATAGATAAAGTGCTATGCTGCTCTAAAAATATATATATTTAAGACATTACGGCTGCCAACATGAGCTACTAAGAGACAGAAAAATCCCAAGTTTACGCAAATTAGGGAATGACTCTTCATCAAGGTCCAACTTGTCCATCACTCGGTGACATTACCTGGCTTTCTTACTGGTCTCTGCAGTAGTTATAGTACTGTGCTGCTCTAAAATAGATATTTTTCTTAAAATGTAAGACCTTACAGATAAATAAAACCTGTTGCCAACATGACAAAAACCCCAGAGAAATCCAAGGTTCCTCTGTTTTAACCCAAACTGTCCAGCTCTCTGTGGCATAACCTGGTCTTCTTACTGGTCTCTGCAATAGTTAAAGTATTGTGCTGCTGTAAAATATCTATATTTAAGACCTTACAGATGTGCCCTTCAGACCATGAAACAGCCTTGTCAATAAATCTGCTGGCAATATGACAGAAACCCCAGAGAAATCCAAGGTTCCTGTGTTTTAACCCAAACTGTCCACTGACAGTACCAGGCTTTAGCTACAGCTTAGAACCAGTTGCAACCCACTTTCAAAAAGGCCTCTGAGGACTTTTCTTCCCCTTTACCAGAGGCCTCTCTCTCCTGCTCTCCCCCTCTGCATACACTCACTCTAACTCACATTACTGAGTCTGCATTGTTGACCAGCAGCAGCACGGCCTAAATATAGTCAAAAAAAAAACACACCGGCTGGGGGAAGAGAGCGCAGGAGAAAGAGGGAAAGAGAGGGACAGGGAGGGAAGACGGAAACAGAGAGAGAGAGGGAGAATATAAGACGGAAACAGAGAGAGAGGGAGAATATAAGACGGAAACAGAGGGGGACAGGGAGGGAAGACGGAAAGAGAAACAGAGAGGGAAAGAGAGGGACAGGGAGGGAAGACAGAAACAGAGAGAGAGGGAGAATATAAGACGGGAACAGAGAGAGAGGGAAAGAGAGGGACAGGGAGGGAAGACAGAAACAGAGAGAGAGGGAGAATATAAGACGGAAACAGAGAGGGACATGGAGGGAAGACAGAAAGAGAAACAGAGAGGGAAAGAGAGGGACAGGGAGGGAAGACAGAAACAGAGAGGGAAAGGGAGAGAAGACAGAAACAGAGAGGGACAGGGAGGGAAGACGGGAACAGAGAGAGAGGGAGAATATAAGACGGGAACAGAGAGAGAGGGAAAGAGAGGGACAGGGAGGGAAGACAGAAAACAGAGAGAGAGGGAGAATATAAGACGGAAACAGAGAGGGACATGGAGGGAAGACAGAAACAGAGAGGGACAGGGAGGGAAGACGGGAACAGAGAGGGAAAGGGAGAGAAGACAGAAACAGAGAGGGACAGGGAGAATAGAAGCCAGAACGAGACTTTTGTTTGGACGAAGTCATAGAACTTTGTCTCGAGATATGACTCACAAAGTGCAAAGATTAGGAGAGATAAAAGGAGAGGAGGAGGTGGGCAAACACCTACCCTCAGAGTCCTCCGGCTCTCGAGACCCTCGGTTCCCCATGCTCACTGAATTCCTTTTTCTGAATGCAAAAAAAACTAGACGGGAAAAGGAGAGGGGGTTTGAACAGAAACCCCCTCTCTGACTCCTTCCTGTCCTCTCTACAGGTGCCCTCTCAGAATGACTGCTTTTAACATTCAGCCCTCCCTCTTCCAGCGTGTCTCCCTGACGCTCCTCCCTCTGACCTTCCTGATTCCTCCCCTGCCTTTCACTTCCTTTCCTTTCCTTTCCTTTCCCCCCCGACTTCCTCTCTCTCTCCCTCCATTTACAGAATCTGCATGTGATCCAGCCGAACATACATGTTGCATTGTTACAAAATACAGTGATCAAGTCTTATTAAACCAATCAAATGCTATAATTACTTCATGATTCCTTTACTGTCTTTCACTCTTTTTGGAAAACAGAGAAATGGGTGAGATAACTTTTAAGTTGAGTCATTCTAGCCCCCCTTTTCCAGCAACTTTAACGTGTATTTGCAGGTTTTTAAACATGGTAAAACCAGCTAAAAATAGAGGATATTGTCCGTTAACCATTGCAGGAATGTGAACTTGGACGTCAAGGACACCAGAAGCAAGGTTATAGTAAACAGTGGAGAGTTTCACAGTGGAAAAGTCTTTTTTTTTTACATATTGATTCTCTCTTTCAAACTTTTAAACCAGAGTTAGTCGTTGATGAGCGGTAGAAAATTCATTTTGTTGAGTTTTATTTAGTTTTTGTCCGGTGTAAATTGTGTGTTTTTACTACATTGAGCGATGAAAAATGTGTGTTTACTGGTGGCTTAAAGGAGAGCATAGTAATTGTATGTTTTGTTAATAAATATTTGAATAAACCTTTTTTTGGTTTCCCTGATTGCAGGAAATCGGGGTGTCATGTATCTGATAAATATTAAGACCACTCCCGGAGTTATTTGTCCCGGTATTTAATGACGTTTGTTACTTTCCCAATGAAGGCAAAAGCCAGATGCAAGTGAATTTGTTGTCTAATGGGGAAAAGGGGATTAACTCAAAGGGGCTATGATTTAAAAACTGTAATAAATAAATGCTAATTGTCCAAATACCTCTTGATTTTCTTTCAAATGTATATTAACTTCAACACGAAAAAGGTGCAAGAATTAGCATGTAAACCAGCGTGTTTCCGTCGCTACAGATTGCTGCTGATAAATACTGTGATTAGTGCAGAGTTAAAATGCCAATTGCAACTTTTCCCAGTAAAGACAAAAGCCAGCTGTTAGTGGATTTTTGTCACATGGGAAAAGGGCTTTTCAGAGACTGGGATTGATGTGGTAATAATTGTTCTAATAGTACATATCTTGGTGTATTTTCTGTTTGTTAGATTTCAATAACTGCCGAACGCAGCATTTAAATACTGTTACATAAGGCTGGACCATTTGTGCTTTAAAACAATATTTACGCAATGACAATTCAATACATAATCATTAGTCATGTGGATATGACTAAGTTAGCAAATATAGAGCTGCTTGAACAGTCCATATAATAGATTACTTTACTGTACTGCAATAAAACCAGGCAAAGACGACACTTATAATATACAATATCCAAAATCTCAGACGATATCTGGTCTTATTTCATGCTAGTGACAAAATATCAATATGTTACCCAGCTCTAATACTACTGAGTCTTTGCCTGAGAATGAACAACACTCGGTTTAAGAGTGACTCGGATTGTTGTGGTATTAATTCATATTAATAGAAAACATCCCCATGGATCTTTGTTAGTAATCATTCAACTTCCTGGGAACTATTAACCTTTGTTTCCAAGGATAAAAGCCAGATGTTAATGACGTTTTAGTCCGGTGAAAAGGGGCTTCAGAGTGGATTTGATTTTCAGAAAGACTCCCCTATTTCTCCCCCTGAATAAGTTATCCGAGCCACTCTGGCATCACAACAAACTACAGGGGAGGGGGCGAGTGTGTGTATGTTTGTGGGGTGAGTTAATCAAATCACACAACATAAGGGGGGAGGGAAGCTTTAAAAATAGTTACCATACTCCGTCAGCACAGTGTTTGTGTCTTCACCTGACTGCTAGAAAAGGACTCAATGGACAAACGGACTGTACCACTTTGAAGACATCAGAGGGGGGTGTTGGGTTTGTATTTTGGGATTGTTACCATGCAGTTACACACATTTTATGGTGCACATCGCGGGCATAAAGACCAATGATTGCCATATACTGTGCTACTTTTTAACGTCTCCTGAAACAACCTTTTTAAAACCCATTCAGTAGTTGAGCCACTTTGGAAATTGAGAGCTGTGTGTCACTGTCACATGACCGGTTATTTAGGGTCATGTGCTTAAATCACCTCACAACATGACATGTGATTTGCTAAATGAACACGACATGGAGGGTCAATCAGTTGTGCTAAAGTACAGCACAAACAACTAAGAAATAGTTGTAAAAAAACAACTATTACTGATCCTATATAACGAGCTAATGCTAAACCATGCTACCCCTTTTGATGAAATTGGCACTTCCATTTATTGTGAAAACACATGAAACTGCAATAAGTGAAATTAATAATAACTTGGGTTCCATTCAATCCCATCTTGAATATTAAAACTGCTCCAAATGCATCATGAAATCTGACATCTGAATGCACATGTTGCTGTAAAATGAGACCGTTGGCAACACAAGACTTTATACTCTTATCCAATGTCAGATCTACGAGACAACTGAGATTCATGACCTGGTTTGTTTCTCCGTGGGCTTTTATCCACTGACAAAGAAAGTTAAATAGAAGCCAGTTACACAACCGACCTATTTTTACCTGCAGCATTTCACACACACACCAACAGCCCGAGACAACAAACAGCTTACTGTGCCAACAATAGAGCGGTGCAGTGACGTCATATTTCTGTCGGCCAATCAGAAAGTTAGTGTCCCTCTGGTTCGGTCCACAAAAAAAACAATGGGATATTTCATTGGATTTGGGATAAGCGCAGGAAATAAGATATGTGGCAAATAAACTTTGATGACGTTTACTTGTGTTGTTTAGCAGGATAATCTCCACATTTTAACACCACTTAAAATATTAGTAAAAGGCTCCCAGGGTCATAACATGGCTATAAAGGAACTACAGCACGGTCACATGACTTCACGCCACCACCGCTAAGCTAAAGGAGGCTAATTTTGGGCTATAAAGGAACCACAGCACGGTCACATGACTTCACGTCACCACTGCTAAGCTAAAGGAGGCTAATTTTGGGCTATAAAGGAACTACAGCACGGTCACATGACTTCACGTCACCACCGCTAAGCTAAAGGCGGCTAATGTTGGGCTATAAAGGAACTACAGCAGTCACATGACTTCACGTCACCAACGCTAAGCTAAAGGCGGCTAATGTTGGGCTTTAAAAGGAACTACAGCACGGTCACATGACTTCACGTCACCAACGCTAAGCTAAAGGCGGCTAATGTTGGGCTATAAAGGAACTACAGCACAGTCACATGACTTCACGTCACCAACGCTAAGCTAAAGTCGGCTAATGTTGGGCTATAAAGGAAGTATGGCACGGTCACATGACGTCACCACCGCTAAGCTAAAGGCGGCTAATGTTGGGCTATAAAGGAAGTACGGCACGGTCACATGACGTCACCACCGCTAAGCTAAAGGCGGCTAACGTCGGCCGTGATTACGTATAATTATCTCATTAAGACACTTGTTGACTTCAAGAAGAGGGATCAAGAAATGCTAAAACTAAAACAGACTTGTCTTGTATTTTATGAAAACATTCAGCTGCAGAATGTGTACTATTTTATCTGTTTTATTGTGTTGCACCGTTGGAGGAGCCTGTGACCTAAGATTTTCATTGACATATCTACACTGTAGCTGTGTACACAGGACAATAAAAGCCTTGAATCTTGAATGCATCACACAGCTCACACACTGATGTGCAGAAGGCATGACACAGAAAGGAAGAAATGTGTGTTTACAGTCCTGTATTCAGGCCAGTGTATTCTACTGCTGGTGAGCTACAGTTTAAAACAAAGACAACACATAGTTCAGATGCCTACTGGAGGGGGGGGGGGGGGGGGGGGGGGGGGGTCGGCAAGTTTGTTTTGTCAGGGCATCATCACCCCTCTGTGATGCACCGACACTCAGTCACCTCTAGAGGGAGTGATAACACATGGGATCCTCTGTTGAGTCACTGTATTTGTTCAGTTGCAGAAGTTAAATACACTAGTCCATTTGACTGCACCTGCTGTGTGTACTTTGCATGGCTTACTCTTTGAGATAGTCTTTTTTTTTTTTTTATGTATTTTCTTGTGTTTCATTAACCTCTTAAGCACAGCGGTCCCCCCATTGGACCCCTCCCACCGTTTTTTTCTCGAGATAATGTCTCAGGGCTTCTTAACATTTATGAAACTATTAATGTGTAGCACCAGATTAACGGGAAGAATCTCAGCTAACTGAAGATATGAACCATTTTTACCAAAACAAAACACAAGTCTCATAAGAAGCGTCTAAATGACCCCTGAGCGAAAAAATTCTAACGCACTGCGGCACACAATTCAAGATAAAGATACCCTTATTACTTATCGTAGCTGCACATACAATATAGCCGATTAAAGCTGAGACTCCACTGATTATTTAGGTATAGTATCATCACTGAGCGATCCGAACTTGCGACAGGGGAAGCAAACACAGACATCACAACACTTACCTTTACGGAGCATTTACGGCAGATCGTCTCACCGTAGCTGTCAATTAGGTCAAAAGACGTGTTCGATGGCATTAAAACGAAAAAGAAAAATGCTACAACTGTCGATCCATAGGTTGATAATGTACCTGTGCCTTTGAAGAAATAATTTATAATCCATAATTCCATTTTTTATGTAAAAATCGGAGCGGAAAAGTTAGCTGCTAATGGTAGCCACCAGAGTGTATGCAGCTTCACGTCACTAGTTTAGCATACTCAGCCCGGTTGTTGGACCGGAAAGAACCTGGATTTTGGAGGGCCGGACAAACTGTGAAAAAGCACCCGTTAGCCGGAACTACCCCTAGTGGAAACGCAACAAAAAATAGGCCGGGTTTTGCACGGCATGCTTAAACCGTGGTACGCGCTGCAGTGGAAATGCGCCGTGTGTGTGTGCACCTTAACTAAAAGCAATATCAGAACCCATCAATCTGACAACAATAAGCCTCTGCGGGCAAAACCAAATATTATGTCTGATATCAAGATGGCTCCTATGTTGGATTATGAAGCAGCTTAGTGTGTGTGTGTAGCTTAGCTTAGTGTGTGTAGCTTTGTGTGTGTCTCAGGTGAGGCCCAGGTAGAGCCTCTTACCGTAAGTACCATATTCAGCGGGGCTGGTGCCGGGGTAGAAGCCGGGCGTTCCTGCAGGGACCGGGTACTGCTGGGGGGTCGTCACGTAGGCCGCTGACCGGTACTGAGGAACAGAGGAGAGTCAGGGTATTGTTATTAGAAACAGTTAGAGGAGCATTCGTACAAATAACGGCAGCCAAGCAAAGATACTTTTCTATCACAATATACAGCTTTAGGACATTTGAATTGATACCAATCACAGGGTTCCTGCAGGTTCCCCCAACTCAAATGTAAGACTTTTTAAGACCTATTTCACGGCAAGAAAGTATGAAGGAAAATGGCTATGAAAGAAGAAATACGTCCCATAATTACTTGCAAAGTAAATGTATTCATGTTCAACATAAGAACGATGACTGAACATAACAGCATAACAGTACACTGAACTGTGTTAGCGTGTTAAACATAAAGTAAGTAAGTGTGTGTGTGTGTGCGCGTGTGTGACAAGCGCTATAGTCAGAGCTCTGCTGTCTTCAGGCTGTTGTGTCATTCTTCATGTATGATTGGTGTTTAGCTACGGTATTTAGCGTCCACAGCACCTTTTAGGGTTGACAGACCCTAACGTCGTAGTCATATCATTAGCTAGAACTAGCTAGATCTGATCGATATGGACATAAACGCGAGTAAAGTCTAATCTGACGGGAGAGAGATCAGCTGCTGCTGACGAGTCGACACGCAGCTCTGCATGATCCCCTGCAGCGGCGAGCAGAGCAAAACACACACACTTCAGGTTAGAATATCACGTAGCTATTTTAATTACCTCTCAAACTACCTAAACTAGTTCTAGATATGTTTAGTTTTACTGTCGGGTCACTCATTACTGGATCCGCGAGCTGCATGATACTGGCGGGCTGTCAGGAGAAGGAGAGAGCGCTCTGTTTATTATTCCCACGTTTTTGTAAGTTACTGTACACTTTTGAATAATGTAGTTAATCTACTATAATTAGTTTGTTTAAATATCGAATCATATCAATTTGTTTTAAAGCTCAATAAATAACATAACAAAGTAGACCTTTGACTGGTACTTTTCTCCCTTTTGTCCGGAAGATTTAAACTTTAACGGACATGTTGACCGGCAAAAAAATATTCTAACGGGAACTCTGTGAAAAGGTACCCGCTAGCCGGAAATACGCCAAGTGGAAACGCAACCCAAAACGGGCACGGCAAGCTTAAACCGCGCTGGAGTTGAAATGCGCCAAAAGTAAGCAAGATAGCCAATATAAGGCTGTCATCTTGCCAAATAGTCTTATTGTAAAGTGGTACCCACAATTGTACTTGTTATTAATAGTACTTAATTTGTTTTATGTAATATAGCCTTTTATAATGAATACAAATGGAGAGAAAGAGGTAGTCAGTCAATAAATATTTAACATGATTAAAACACATTTGGGTGTATCGTCAAGCACTGAATGATATGAGGAAAAAGGTGTCATGTGATCAATCCATACACCATGTAGCGTCACATCTTAAATTCCTCTCACCTCTCCAGGTATGAAGTAGGCGGGTCCCTGGGGGGTGTTGGGGAAGCGGATCTGCTGCCCGGGGATCATCATCATCTGAGAGCCGGGGCCCGCCTGGTAGACGTGGGTCGGGGTGACGGGCCGGGGGCCGCTGTTGGGAGGGATGCCCCGAGGACCCCCGTTAGGAGGGAGGCCGGCCCTGTTGGTGTAGTAGGGCTGGAGGGGAGGAAGGGAAGAGGAAGAGGAGGAAGAGGAAGGAAAAATGAGCAACTTTGTGTGAGTCTCTATCAGTGAACCATAACAATGTATATGAAGGATATTCACTAAAGCATGGATTCAATTCACTTAATTTATTCCCAAACAGGGAGAGTAGGGGCTCAGACAATCAGGACCCCCTTGAAAACGCCATGGTGCATCTCAAGGGGGGTTATCCTAATAAATACATTTCTAACAATAAAAGAGAGTATGATAAATATATATTATTAACACTTCTAGAATTGAATTTCCACATTTAAGCAAGATATTCACTTGTAGGCAGAGGTGGGAAGTAACTAAGTACATTTACTCCCATACTGTACTTAAGTACCAATCTGCACAATGACTACTTTTACTGTCGCTACTTTCACTATATTTTGATGATAATACTTTTCTACTTTTACTTGAGGAACATTTTGAATGCAGGACTTTTACTGTAACAGAGTATTCCTACACTCTGGTACTTCTACTTTTACTCAAGTACAAGATCTGAGTACTTCTACTTTTACTCAAGATCTGAGTACTTCTACTTTTACTCAAGTACAAGATCTGAGTACTTTTACTCAAGATCTGAGTACTTCTACTGTTACTCAAGCACCAGATCTGAGTACTTTTACTTTTACTCAAGTACAAGATCTGAGTACTTCTACTTTACTCAAGTACCAGATTTGAGTACTTCTACTGTTACTCAAGTACCAGATCTGAGTACTTCTACTGTTACTCAAGTACCAGATCTGAGTACTTCCACTGTTACTCAAGTACCAGATCTGAGTACTTCTACTGTTACTCAAGTACCAGATCTGAGTACTTCTACTTTTACTCAAGTACCAGATCTGAGTACTTCTACTTTTACTCAAGCACCAGATCTGAGTACTTCTACTTTTACTCAAGCACAATATCTGAGTACTTCTACTTTTACTCAAGCACAATATCTGAGTACTTCTACTTTTACTCAAGCACAATATCTGAGTACTTCTACTTTTACTCAAGCACAAGATCTGAGTACTTCTACTTTTACTCAAGTACCAGATCTGAGTACTTCTACTTTTACTCAAGTACAAGATCTGAGTACTTCTACTTTTACTCAAGCACAAGATCTGAGTACTTCTCTCACCTCTGCTTGTAGGTGAAATATTATTTTGGATTGGTACTTTTACGTTTAATACTTAAATTGTATTTACTTTTTTAAGTTTTAATTTCAATGCTAAGACTTTTACTTGCAACACAGTGTTTTGACAGAGTGGCAAAAGTACTTTCACTTAAGTTCAGGACCTAAAGAGAGAGGAATAAGTGACTATAAGTACAGAAACACGTCCTCCCTGCACCACTAGCTCCTGGTTTGCCCCCGAGTCTATGGCTGGACTCCAGCTGGAGACATATTGGCGCAGCCTGCCAGCAGAGATAAAGCAGCTCATGCTAATTCATTCACAGCTTCCTCATTTACATTCTGCTGCGGGGCTGGGAGGTAACCTCTACAGCCAGGAAAAATCACACCGAGCCAAAAAGAAAGAACATATAAACGGCCAAATATTTGACACGCTTATTAAGATGGTGGGAGGAGAAACTGCGTAGGAGGAGAACTGTAAGACAGAGGAAGTTGAGTTACCTGTAGCGACCTGAAGCTTCCCTTCAGCAGCAAACACACAGGGCACACACAGAGCGGAGGAGGAGGAGGAGGAGGGTGGGAAGAGAGGAAGAAGCACCACAATCAGTTAGAGCAAAGCACCCGGAAACTTCTGTGCCAAGCGGTGAATTAACGAGCAGCATGCAGAGCCGTGATCCACAACAACAAGGCCTGAAGACTGGAACTCAGGAGGAGTAACTCCAAGAGAGGGATTCGTTATCTAAATGTTTACTTAGTTAAATAAAGAGAGGAGAATTAAATTGTCTGTTTTTATATCAAATCAAATCACTTTCTTATTGTGATTAAAAAGCATAGTTTAACTTGAATACAATCTGATGTGAAGAGTAGGGGAAATATTCATCAATAAATACCACTTCTAAAATCACAATAGTTCCTCGATAGTTAAGAAACCAATATTACAATACAACAAACTATCTTAAATAAGGCAATTAAATATCATACAGTCTCCCTGCATACACCCTGATAAACTCAAAAACATCACGTCTTTTCAGGTATACCTTTAAACCTAAAAGTAGCTACATATTTAATGTGTGTAATCTTTCACATGTACTCGAGGAGAAGGTAATCCTTCTGAAATATTAAAACACATTGTTGATTATTAACTATCCTTAGGCACGGGACGACATGAGAAAATCCTTGCAGAAATAATTGTGATTTCCCCTTTTCTCTAAGTCGCTTGTAAGGATGTTCATGGTTATTTCAATAAAGGAGATAAACCACAATC